>NW_026884487.1:0-55939 GCF_032173495.1 Musca vetustissima | reverse complement strand
CCTTGTATAAGGCCTTGAAAATTTTACTTTAAAAAATCCACGCCTTGTATAAGGCCTTGAAAATTTTACTTTAAAAAATCCACGCCTTGTATAAGGCCTTGAAAATTTTACTTTAAAAAATCCACGCCTTGTATAAGGCCTTGAAAATTTTACTTTAAAAAATCCACGCCTTGTATAAGGCCTTGAAAATTTTACTTTAAAAAATCCACGCCTTGTATAAGGCCTTGACAATTTTACTTTAAAAAATCCACGCCTTGTATAAGGCCTTGACAATTTTACTTTAAAAAATCCACGCCTTGTATAAGGCCTTGACAATTTTACTTTAAAAAATCCACGCCTTGTATAAGGCCTTGAAAATTTTACTTTAAAAAATCCACGCCTTGTATAAGGCCTTGAAAATTTTACTTTAAAAAATCCACGCCTTGTATAAGGCCTAAAATTTTACTTTAAAAAATCCACGCCTTGTATAAGGCCTATTTTTAAAAAATCCACGCCTTGTATAAAAAAAAATATTACTTTAAAAAATCCACGCCTTGTATAAGGCCTTGAAAATTTTACTTTAAAAAATCCACGCCTTGTATAAGGCCTTGAAAATTTTAAAAAATCCACGCCTTGTATAAAAATCCACGCCTTGTATAAGGCCTTGAAAAATTTTACTTTAAAAAATCCACGCCTTGTATAAGGCCTTGAAAATTTTACTTTAAAAAATCCACGCCTTGTATAAGGCCTTGAAAATTTTACTTTAAAAAATCCACGCCTTGTATAAGGCCTTGAAAATTTTACTTTAAAAAATCCACGCCTTGTATAAGGCCTTGAAAATTTTACTTTAAAAAATCCACGCCTTGTATAAGGCCTTGAAAATTTTACTTTAAAAAATCCACGCCTTGTATAAGGCCTTGAAAATTTTACTTTAAAAAATCCACGCCTTGTATAAGGCCTTGAAAATTTTACTTTAAAAAATCCACGCCTTGTATAAGGCCTTGAAAATTTTACTTTAAAAAATCCACGCCTTGTATAAGGCCTTGAAAATTTTACTTTAAAAAATCCACGCCTTGTCTAAGTCCTTGAAAATTTTACTTTAAAAAATCCACGCCTTGTCTAAGTCCTTGAAAATTTTACTTTAAAAAATCCACGCCTTGTATAAGGCCTTGAAAAAATATTCTTTAAAAAATCCACGCCTTGTATAAGGCCTAGAAAATTTGCACGAAATTTGGCGGTTCAGTTTCGATATAGCTCCCATATAAAGAAATGGTGCACCACAGTCCCTATATATATTTCGATTTGCACAAAATTTGGCATAGAGTACTGAATTAAGTGTAGAATGATGTGCGTTTAGTTTCGTGAAAATCGGTTCCGATTTAGATATAACTACGAACGCGAAATTTGGCATGCGTACTGAATTGAGTCTTGAATGATGTCTGCTAGGCTTCGTAAAACTCGGTTCAGATTTAGATATAGTTCCCATTTATATTTTCCTTCGATTTTATGTAAACCAAAAAACCCAAAGTTTGTACGATTGATACACAATTTTGTTCATATCGGTTCAGATTTAAAAATAGCTCCCATTTGTATTTTCGTTGGATTTTATGTAAATGTTGCACCGGTTGACACGAAACGTATCAAATTGAGATTAGAATGACGTTATAGCGTTTTTAATTGGTGCAGATGCATACACAGCTTCCATATATATTACAAACGGGTATCTGATTGACGGGTATCTGAAATTTGAGTACACAATGACTAAATTGTACACAATGACTCTGTGAAATGAAATTTAGCATAGGTTCCAGATCACATATTCAAGTTTGGCAGAGTCTGTTAGGAAACATATGTAGAATATACCCAACGTGGTGATACTATTCTTCGGCCCAGTCCGACTTTACTACTTTCCTTATCGGTGTAAAGAATATTTGTTCAAAGCCTAAACGAAGGCGTGGGGTTTGGCAGTCGTTGGTTGGTAGACAAATATTAAAATTCAGATTTATAATTTTTTTTCTTTTTTAAAATTATTTAAATTTATTTTCTCATTTTCATTCAATTGCTAAAATTGACCCATTTAAATTTACTAACAATAAATCTATAGAATTCGGCCTAACTGCGGTTTAATCAAAGATACTGACGAAACTAAAGCCAATCGTTTTTTATTTACTTCGATGAATTGATTACATGATTATGGGAAAGTGTGCGCTTGTTTGTGAGCATTTGTCTTTATTTTCAATCACAGCTGCCATCTGACACAACAACAGCAGCATCAGAAGCACTTAATCGTCTTCTTTTTCCAATGACGATTTAATGCAAAGTTGTGATTTTTTTTCGCCCGATAGTGATTTAAAGCGATTCAAACAGACGATTGAGGCATAGTCACACAAAGATGGCAAACGCTTGTTGGATGAGCGAATAAATGAAATGCGTCCATAGAAAGACGATTCAATGACGATAAGACGATAAATGCGATCAAGGAATAAAATTAAATAAAAAACGATAAATGCGGATGTTAAGGATAAGCGAAGTGTTAATGCGAACACCAATACAGCAGTTGTGGTTGGCGTAATCAGTTGTATTTGTATTTTTCTTTTTTCATTTTGTTTTATCGTAAATGAGGGAGATGTACAGTCAAGTGGTGTGGTAAAATTGTGGGAAAATATTTTAAACCTTGGAAAACCTATAAATGTACTAGAGCAACACATAACGCCTTGATGTTCCATAGGAAGAGGGAAATTTTACAAGCTTTATATTCGGGGGTCTTGAAGCGGTATTTGCAGATTTTTTTTCGTAATATACACCCCATACAAGGGTCCCACCCTTTTTTGGGCATGCTGATGGTATGGGCAGAAGTGACTGCAATTTGAAATTCCGGATTCCTGTGTGGTAAATATTTTCCGGAGAAAAATGTTCATATTTTCACGTAGCCTTCATATGAAGGTCCCCCATCTATTTTAGGTATTTTAAATGATCCTAGGAGCATTTCTAACCAAATAAGGCTACTTCAGTTTTTTTCAAAACATGAATTTTGTTGCGTAGCAATGTAAATAAAAATAAATAAAACACAATAATTATAATTTTGAAATAAAAATTGGCGGTTTTATTGGTTATTAGTCGAAAAACTAATACTTATCTTGGATTTACAATGGTGTTGCTTGTGATGTTAATTGGACGAAGATCCGAAAAACAAGAAGCGAGTTTATTGAAAAAACGAGAAAGCCTAATTATCCCAAGAGCGGCAGCTGTTTTTACTCGTTATAATTTGTCATCGTTAACTTTGAACGAAAATTCAATGTTGGACAAACTATGACAAATTATAGAAATAGGAAAAAGGAACGCATTTCATACTCTATACTAAATTGAACTTGTACAAATTTTAAAGGTCTTAGTTGGGGTTTTAAAGATCTTAGACTCATGCTCCAATCGAATTAACTTTAACTAGACATTTAGAATTATGAAGGGATACAATTCCTCATAGCAGACAATTTTCAAGATAGGCCTATGATTGCAAATATCAGCCATACAACCCTTCCTCTGGCAGGTATTTTATGAACAGAAAAGAGGTATAAGGTTTCCATGTTTAGAAGACCTTTAGTAGGTCCTTTACAAAGTAAGAGCCATAAGGCCGTTAAAAGGTCTTCTGGAAAATGAGCAGTGTTGAGAAGTCTTTTATTGGCAGAAGATCTGTAGACAGAAGATCCACTGTAGACCGAATGCTTTTAACAGAACTTCTATGCACAGAAGGCCACTACAGACAAAATGTCTTAAAGAGAAGATTGTTAACAGAACTTCTATTGACAGAAGACCTTTTATAGATCCATACTAGACAGAATACCGTCTACAGGAGATTCTTAACAGAACTTCTATAGACAAAATGACTTTAACATAACTTCTATAGACAGAATGACTTTAACAGAACTTCTATATACAGAAGGCCTTTAGTAGGCCCACTGCACACAGAATGTCTTTAACAGAAAATTCTTAACAGATCTTCTATAGGCAGAATACCTTTAACAGAACTTCTATTGACAGAAGGTTTTTAACAGAACTTTTTTGGACAAAAGGCCTTTAATAGGGCCACTACAGATAGAATACATTTAGTCGGAGATTCTTAATAGAACTTCTGTAGGCAGAATAGCCTTGACAGAACATTAACAGGTCTTCATTCTTCAGAATAAATGTACCATGTCTATAGAAGGTCTATACAGGGTTCTTAACAAAACATCTATTGATTTTTATAAACAGAAGGCCTTTAACAGAACTTCTATAAACAGAAGGCCTAATAGAACCTGATTAGCAGAATTTCTAGAAGGCATTTAATAGGTCGAGCACAGAAGATTTGTAAGAGATCTTCTATAGGCAGAAGATCTTTAAAAGAACCTTAATTGACAGAAGGATAATAACATAACTTCTATGGGCAGAAGGCCTTTAATTGGTCCACTACAGAGAGAATGCCTTTGACGGAAGATTTTTAACAGAACTTATATAGGCAGAAGATCTTTACCAGAATCTGATTAGCAGAACTTCTAGAGACAGAAGGTATTTAATTCATAACATAAATTCTATTGACTAAAGGCAGAAGGTCTTTAGTAAGCCCACTAAAGACAGAATGCATTTAACAAAACTTCTGTAGATATAATGCCTTTAATAGGTCCACTGCGGATAGAATGCCTTTAAGAGAAGATTCTTAAAAGAACTTCAATAGTCAGAAGACCTTTAACAGAACAATCATGGATAGATCTTTAATAGGGCCAATATGGACAGGGTAGCTTATACCATGTCTATAGAAGCCTATAGAATATTCTTAACAGATTTGCTATTGTCAGATTACCATAGGACAGAAAGCCTTTAAAAGGGTCAATAAAGACAGAATGCCTGGTACCTTGTCTAACAGAAGTACTATAGACTTCTATTGACAGAATACCCGTAACAAAACTTCTATGGACAGAAGGCCTGTAAAAGGTCTTCTTTAGACAAAGTAAAGGTAGTATGTCTATATATAATCTATATATAACAACCTTCTATATACTAATACGCGATATAACGGCTCACGTTTATCCATATTCTTCATATGCAGGTTCCTAGCTATGTTGGGACGTGCTAGACTTCTTCTATACTGTGAAACGTCAGTTTCATGTTTTGCCGCATATATAAGGGTATAGGTATTTTGAAATATCCTGCCCAATTCCCAACTAAAGTGAGAGTAATTCGTTACTTCGAGTTCTCAGATGATTAGGGCCCTCCGCAGGGAAAATGTCTTTAATATGACCATATTAGACCCAAAAAATGTTAAACTTCTAACAATAGCCCTCAACAGTGTCTAATAATGGAGGTATTTTCCATCTCATGTGGCACTAATTTCTCACTTCGGGTTCTCAGATGGTTAGGGACCTTCTCAAGAAAAAAGCTCCGCTATTCGTTCATGTTATACACAATAAAGTTAAATCTTCTGTCTCTATATCCTCAACACAGACTTCTGTTTCATTTAATATTTGGACGTTATAACCCCCGAAATTATGAGAAGGTTCCTACTGACCCTCTCTCGTCCTTTTTGATTTTATGAAATATCACCATGTACATTTTCTATTGTCTTATAAGGGTTAAAACATTTTAATGAACTCCCTCCACACTTGTAACATAAATCACAATACATGAAAATTGAGTTTTCAAAAAAAAATAAAAAAAAAACCGATTTTTTTATTATGTTTTAATATTCCCATTAATTCCACTGTAATTCCAAAAGATTATTCCGGAGAAAATCCTCACTAAAGAATAAAACCAGGAAAAAGATTTACAAGTCAGTGGTTTGTTGCTGCTGTTTACATAAATTTCCTACCGCTATTAAAATGAACGGCCAGTTTTTTTTTATGAGCGGTATTTGGTTTGCATCCTATCATCCTGTCTGAGAAGTGGCAGTAGGTGGGTGGTGGTGGTGGCGGAAGACAGCCATAACTTGTCGGCATCTGTACAATCTCTCAATTCAATTGGCATTCGGAAATTGACAAACAACACAAAAGCAGCTTAACAACGACTGCACAAATACATCAAACGGCACACGCACGCACACTTACACACTCAACGTTTGTACACACACACCCCAGTTATTTTTTTAGCCTTTTATTAAATTGAAAGTGGATTTTTTTGAGTTTTATGATGGCACTTCAAAGCTTGTTGTGATGCCATGTGGTTTTTCAGTTGATGTCTTTGGTTTTATAACATGACATTATTTTGTTTTAATTCTTTTGGATTCACTCTTTATATACCAATAAAATATTCAAAGACGCAGAAAAATATGCTTGGTATTAAGATAAGAAAATAAAAATCGATTAAAATTTTGCATTTGTTGAGTGAGTGTGTGTTTTAGATTTAAAATAAAAATATACACTCTGCAGTTCAGTGAACACGATTTGATCTGTTTTATAGGGGGATTTCAGATGAACGCCTTTGATAAGCGGTCACAAACAGGTGAAGGACTTTGCACGGGGTGAATGAAGATTTATAATCTGAAAATTGCTTAACATTCGATACCGCTAAAATTGCCGAGG
Organism: Musca vetustissima; assembly: GCF_032173495.1. Taxonomy (NCBI): domain Eukaryota; kingdom Metazoa; phylum Arthropoda; class Insecta; order Diptera; family Muscidae; genus Musca; species Musca vetustissima. The sequence continues at coordinate 49,412 of NW_026884487.1, read as the reverse complement.
GAAAAGAAAAATAGTGCTGTTATTGTTTCCAGGACGAAATTTATTTTTACCCTCCAATCGGCGATATCCAAATATTCATCGAGGATCTCATCAAATATATAGAAGTCGGATCGATAATTTGTTCCTCGAATATTTTTTTTTGGATTTATTTCGGACAGCCCTTATACAAAGGTACTCTCAAAATTTTAGTATTTTGGGGCTTTGAGTGAATATTTCAACGGAATTCGCTGTAATTTGGTACGATGTGTTCTTATTTGGTACCAAATTTCCACTCTAAAAATTATCACTAAAAGTTCACTTTTTTGGGACCTTTTCATATAAAAATAGTTAACTGATTTGTTCCGCGTATTGGGGTTGACCCCATATAGGCGTATTTCACCATAGTAGGGGAGACTGGGACACCTTCGGCATCGAGGCACATACGGCAATCGCGTTTTCGATATGAAGACCTCTCCGTCCATCACTAGCTTCGATACATAGGTATCGAATATCAATATAAATAACTGTCGCAAAGTTTGAAGTCAAGTATCAGAGGAAATCTGTTGAATAAGTACTGAGATATAGAGATCTAAAAAAGTGCCGAATGGTCACCAGCCTACCCTACCCATGGGCCAATAAATATACCTAAAATGGGAAATCTTAAAGGTTAAGGGTCCGATATTGAAAAATTTCAACGAAGAAGATTTTCCCAAAATCAACCTATAATGTAAAAATATATCCACTTCGGTTGGAAAATGCATTAGGGATCATCAAAATATTTAAAATGAATCTGGACCATTGCTACTGATGTGGAAAACGCTGCGTATAGGGCAATTCTGCAAACAGTAGCAGCACGTAATTCAGAAAAAAGATGAAAGAACAAGAAAAATGTGAGCGGGAGCAAATCGAGATGTACAGGTTTCAGAACGAAGTCCGGAAATTTTACCAACGAATAAAACAACAAACCGAAGTCTTTGGTGCAGGCACATCTCTGAGTAGAGATGAATAAGGAAACCTAGTGACGGATACAGACAGCGTGCTGAGAATATGAAACCAATAAGAAATGACGGTACAGAGTATATACCATCTAGCCAAAATATGGTCGTAATAACAGTCAATCGGCTGAAAAATAATAAAACAGGCTGGTAAACCATCCGAAGTATTCAGGACTTTTGGTCAGATGCTGGTCAGGAGCATGCACCAGCTGATTAGTACAATTTGGCTAGAGGAATGCATGCCCAATGATTGCAACCTCAGCATCCTGTGTCCCGAGCACAAAGTAGGAGACAAGACGATATGTGGCAACTATAGAGGAATAAGTCTCTCTCCCATCGCATATAAAGTGCTATCCAGCGTGCTGTGTGAACGGCTTCCAACGTGCAACTCCACCGTCCAGAGGTTTTTAAAACCATGTCTGCGTTTGGCATTCATGCAAAAATTAATAAGGCTATACAGGATAACTTTGAGTGACACAAGGTCTGCAGGGAAAGTTGGAAAGGACCTCTCAGAGCCTTTTAATACCGAACTAGAATTCAGACAAGGTGACAGTTTGTCGTGAGACCTTTTTAACACCCTGCTGGAAAAGGTCATACGAGAGTCAAAGATGAACAGAAATAGTACTCCGTACACCAAACAACACATGTTACTCGCTTACGCCGATGACATCGACATAGTGGGTCGAACATTGCGATCAGGAACAGCCACTTTTAAAAGAATTCAGAATATAGTCTGTCAAAGTGGAACTGGCAGTAAATGGCGAGAAGACCAATCTGATGATATCAACGCGCCAGACGTCCAGTAGACTCGGACCAACTGTGGAACTTTAGAACTACAGCTTCGAGGTAGTCAAAGATTTTATATACCTCTGTACTGCCATAAATAAAATTAATGATATCAGTTTTGAAATTCGGATAAGGATAGTGTTGGCCTACAAATGCTAAAATGGTCTTAGTGAGAAGTTCAGAAACAAGGTGACCTCCCGCTAGACCAAACTCACATTCTGCAAGACGTTGATACTACCCGTGCTGTTATATGGATACGAAGCATGGGTACTTACGCAAGCAGATGAGGCAGCTCTTGGAGTGTTTGAGAGAAAAATTCTAATAAAAAAAATCTATGACCCGATCTGCATTAACGGTGCATATCACCGTCGAATGAACCATGAGTTGTACCAGCTATTCTCGGGCATCGACATTGATAGACATATTGAGCTGCAGCAACTACGTTGGCTAGGTCATGTTGTGAGAAAGGATGACGATGCCCCTTCTGAAAAGGCATATACAAGCGATCGCAGAAGCGGAAGTCCAAGAATGGGGGAAAAATCAAATGGAAACCCACATTGCCGAGCATGGTCTTTCACATTGGAAAGACCGACGCACATGGTTTTTTTTTTTGTAAGCTCGGCTTATGGAACGAAATTTCTGTCACAAGCTAGCAGAGTAAAACAGGACCTGGATCTTTAAATAAAGTAGGACAAAAGTTTATAATGTTTTGAAGATGCAAATTTGCCTTCAAATGTGTAGAAGAAATATCACACAAGTCGATTGAAAATAAGTATTATATTGGAGCCAATTCGGTTGAAACGCATACCTTTACCATACTGAAAATTATGGGATGCCGGTAATATGGAGGCGACATCAAAACGTGTACCAATATATATCGCAATTTCAATAACAAACAAAATAGGAGTAGTAGCTGTGTGTGTGTGTGAAAAATTTCGAAGCTCCGTCTCTATGCTAATTTGAATAGGTTGAGTGACAGTACTAAATCGAAAGCGATTTTTTTTCTCATCAGGAATATACCCATATACTTTCAGCGGTCCCCGAAGTACACTTCATGGTGTCGCAAATGGAATGATAAATTTAATATATACTCCATTTTATGGTGAAAGGTATAGAATTATAATATTTCATATGCAAATAAATGTCGACCTTGAGGAAAATTATAATAATTTATTATAGAACATAAAAAAATATAACACTAACCTATAAAACCTAAAAAAGGGTATGGTGTTTTCCGAATACAATTTTAATAATATCATAGATTACTTCATTACAAGGCTGTGCGTTATGACATTGACTTGTGGCAATTGCCTTAACTTTCGTGTCATTATTTCCATTATTAACTAAAACAAAAATCATTAAGTGTCAGGCTACTTCTCATCAACCATTGCTACTTGAAATAACTTCCCCAGTTTCCCATCCCTGCCTTTAATTTTCAAGCACTGCTGTTTAGTTATTAAAGAATAATTGAAAAATTGATTAATCGTCCTGGCCCTGCCATTGTTTTTTCTACTTCTTCTTTGCTGCTGAACCTAAGTTTCTTTAAATATTCACACAAAGACATGGTCGATTGTGTGTTCCCCACACACAAACCCCTTTTATAAATAGCCCAGAAGAGAATCCACAAAAACAAAGAGAGAAAGAAAAAATGTGAAAAAAAACAAAACCTTTTTTTAAAATTTCCAGCCAATCAAGAACGTTCCTGCTACTGATTGAATACCACTTTGAAGACTATGACTTGGGGAAAAGTTCAAGAATGTCATCACTTTGGCCGCCATAAACACAAACCGGTCTGAAAGGGTGGTTGGTGGCCACGAGTTCAAGGTGGACATTCTCAGTTGCTGGGCAATGATGGCAGAAGGCATTAATTGTCCTGTTCCTTGGCCTTTAGTGTTGAGCTAATGATTGGCATGAGTTTTTTGTTTTGTTGTTGTTTTTTTCTCTGCTACAACGGCCGGCTGTTGCTTTAGCTATTTTTATTTCCAACGATTAACTCAAATGTCAGTTACAATGGCTTTTGCTTTGCATGAAAAACAAAGAACGAAACAAACGTAAAATGCCATTTAACCAAACTGTTAATGCAAGAGTCTTTTATTAGCCTTCCCCCCTTTGTTCTTATCCGTAGACTGGGTACATATTTAATTAATTCGCTTTGCTTGAAGTGCCATTTAGATGGAATTCGTCGGCAAATATTTTTCTATTTGCCAGATGTCAAGTGTTGTTACACGCCAACATTTAATTGCTCAATTTTTGGCAATACAACCTTCCCTGGCACACCAACATTTCAAGTTCAAATGACTAATTATACATAAACATACAAAAATGTAATTAAACATTGTAAACAATAAATACATTTAGTGAGAGTACTTAAAATGCTATTAAAATACTTATTTTTCATATATTTTTCAGAAAATATTCTAATATTGCTCTTGTGCGGAACCTTCATATGACAGTTGTGTTAAAAAAATTACCGAAATTAAAAATTTTCGAAATTGCACCTTCGAATTAGATTCAAGTTGTTCAAGATTAAATATTTGTCTTCACTGCGTAGGTTCTTCTCCTGGATTTCCTTTTCATTGCAGAGCTCCATGAAAGAGAAAAACTGATCTTCTTGAATCCTATCTTCGGACATGAGTTTGACCCTTTGTAGGGGAGCAGAAGAAGTGAGCGATTGATCGCATCTTCAGATTTGATCTTGGTTTGATTGAAATATTCGGTTTAAACATTTTCAAAATTGTTGCCCAGTTGATGGGGGAGATACCAGAAGTAGTGGACCCAGATTTCTTAAGATTATTTGAAAACAGTGGACTCATTTTGAAAGTATTCTGGAAAGTTGGAAAATGCGACTAAGATCTTGAAATAATAGATAATATGGCGCGACTCAAACACGGATAAATCGACAATTTTCTACGAAGATTTTTTGACACTTATAAAACTGTAATTCGAAATTTCAACCACTTAGATGTCAAGGTGTGGCTAAAACCTAGGTCATAATATGGACCTGTATCGAAAATCTGATTCCAAGGTGTTTTGTCAACCTGCTTATAAAGGAGTAGATAAGGCTAAACCATACACCAAAATCATTTTTGTTTGGGACATCCTTTACCCAATGAGAATGCAAAATATCAACGAGCCAATTAGAGATGAAAAGCGTGTCTTAAATGTCCTTTGGTCCTTACGAAAATTCTATTTAAAAAATCCACGCTTAAATGTCCTTTGGTCCTTACGAAAATTCTATTTAAAAAATCCACGCTTAAATGTCCTTTGGTCCTTACGAAAATTCTATTTAAAAAATCCACGCTTAAATGTCCTTTGGTCCTTACGAAAATTCTATTTAAAAAATCCACGCTTAGATTTCCTTTGGTCCATACGAAAATTCTATTTAAAAAATCCACGCTTAAATGTCCTTTGGTTCTTACGAAAATTCTACTTAAAAAATCCACGCTTAAATGTCCTTTGGTTCTTACGAAAATTCTATTTAAAAAATCCACGCTTAAATGTCCTTTGGTTCTTACGAAAATTCTATTTAAAAAATCCACGCTTAGATGTCCTTTGGTCCTTACGAAAATTCTATTTAAAAAATCCACGCTTAGATGTCCTTTGGTCCTTACGAAAATTCTATTTAAAAAATCCACGCTTAGATGTCCTTTGGTCCTTACGAAAATTATATTTAAAAAATCCACGCTTAGATGTCCTTTGGTCCTTACGAAAATTCTATGTAAAAAATCCACGCTTAGATGTCCTTTGGTCCTTACGAAAATTCTATGTAAAAAATCCACGCTTAGATGTCCTTTGGTCCTTACGAAAATTCTATTTTAAAAATCCACGCTTAGATGTCCTTTGGTCCTTACGAAAATTCTATTTAAAAAATCCACGCTTAGATGTCCTTTGGTCCTTACGAAAATTCTATTTAAAAAATCCACGCTTAGATGTCCTTTGGTCCTTACGAAAATTCTATTTAAAAAATCCACGCTTAGATGTCCTTTGGTCCTTACGAAAATTCTATTTAAAAAATCCACGCTTAGATGTCCTTTGGTCCTTACGAAAATTCTATTTAAAAAATCCACGCTTAGATGTCCTTTGGTCCTTACGAAAATTCTATTTAAAAAATCCACGCTTAGATGTCCTTTGGTCCTTACGAAAATTCTATTTAAAAAATCCACGCTTAGATGTCCTTTGGTCCTTACGAAAATTCTATTTAAAAAATCCACGCTTATGGGTCCTGATGATCCTTGCCAAAATTCTATTTAAAAATCCACGCCTTGAGCGCAGTAGGTGGTAGAAAAAATTCTATAAACAAAAATCCACGCCTTGAGCGCAGTAGGTGGTAGAAAAAATTCTATTTAAAAATCCACGCCTTGAGCGCAGTAGGTGGTAGAAAAAATTCTATTTAAAAATCCACGCTTATGGGTCCTGATGATCCTTGCCAAAATTCTATTTAAAAATCCACGCTTGTGGGTCCTGATGATCCTTGCCAAAATTCTATTTAAAAATCCACGCTTATGGGTCCTGATGATCCTTGCCAAAATTCTATTTAAAAATCCACGCTTATGGGTCCTGATGATCCTTGCCAAAATTCTATTTAAAAACCCACGCTTATGGGTCCTGATGATCCTTGCTAAAATTCTATTTAAAAATCCACGCTTATGGGTCCGGATGATCCTTGCCAAAATTCTATTTAAAAATCCACGCTTATGGGTCCTGATGATCCTTGCCAAAATTCTATGTAAAATCCACGCTTAGGGGTCCTGATGATCCTTGCTAAAATTCTATTTTAAAAATTTAATTATAGGTCCTGATGATCCATGGAAAACCCCAATTTAAAATATCCACGTTTATGGCTCTGTTTTTCCTTGAAAATTTCTATTTAAAAAAGCCACGTCTAGGGCTGTGTTGGTCCTTGGCAAAATTCTTATTGGTCCTAAATTATATTACAAAAATCCTTGGTTAAGTCCAACTACAAATATCCTTGCCAAAATTCTTCTCAAAAAATCCACGTCATTAGATAATTTCTATTTAAAAACCACGATTATGGGTTCTTTGGCCCTTGTAAAAATTTTATTTAAAAAATCGACACCTTTACTTCAGGAAGTCCTTTCCAAAAATCAATTTTAAAAATCCACGCTTATGTCTCAGGAAGTCCTGGAAAAAATTATCTTTAAAAAATCCGAAATCTATAGCTCTCCAAGTCCCATTAAAAAAATAACCCGATTCTCCCAAAATAACCACCATTACTTACTTCCATTTCGCCAAATACCAATTGACCCAACCATGAATTGCATTTCAACAATGTCCAGCATTTTTAGGAATTCCTTTTAAACAATTCGGAGCAACATGGTAAAAAGTTTTTTGTACTCCTAACCCCCCACCAACATCAAAAATTGTTTTGTTGTGAATAGTGGAATTACACCACTACAGCCGCAATAAAGTCCAAAATGGGAAATAGTTTTGAGCTAACTGAAGAGACAGCAAAGTTGACCGCGCTCTTAATGTTCTCCACAATCTTGTTTGTGGTTCTAGTTTCGGATTGTGGACATTTATAACTTCGTTGAGTAAAATGGGGGCTGGACAATGTTAACAAAACACCACGAACAAAAGGGGCCGCAAAGCGAGAAATAATTTTTGTCTTTTTGTTGTGACATAGGGAACAGGACGTTGAAAAAGACACAAACACAGAAGCACACACTAACACTCACACACACACCAGTATATTTATGATTCTGCATTGGAAAAGTTAACCGCATGTAAGTTTATCAGCACCACTGGCAACAACAGCAGGAGCAGAAGCAGCAGTGACACCCACAATACCACACATGGCTATGCCAGCAGACACACATACGCACACATACTCACATTTATATACATTTCACACCAATATCCACATGTATGCAGCAACGGGCATGTAATTGTATAAAATGTTGACTTATATGTGAATGTATGCGTTAAATAAATTCTTTATTTCCTGTTGTTGTTGTTGTTGTAATTCGTGCGTTTTACTTTGAATGCTATTTTGGCTTTGGTTTTCCACTTTTGTTGTTATTGTTATTTTTCACTTCTTTTTGTTTACGTCCGCCGTTCGTTCCAGCGATTTTGGTTTGGGCAACAAACTTTTTACGTGAACTGAAAACGCTTTTGTTTAGTGTTGGCAAAATAGAAAAGTTTCACTTTGAATTTTCAAATGCACACACTCACATACACATACAAATATACACTGACACATACCATATAGCAACACATGCAAGGAGAATAACTCCCACAAACATATTCTTGAATTATATATCTCATTTACCAAAAATTCTCAGTTACTTTTTGGGGTTTTCATGACTATTATTTTTTATTCTGGGGAAAATCAACAATTTTCACTTGATTTTTTTTTTGGGTTTTCGTTTTGAATTTTTTTGAATACTTTTTGGGTTTCCACAGAGGCTTTTGCCTTTTTACTTCATTTCAATTCCGGCTGGAGTAAAAATTTCCATTGCTACTTTTTCTATTTTCATTTCTTCGAACCGAGACACCAAAACAGCCCGTACCGTGCTCTACAGTTCTTCTTCACGTTTTTTATGCCTTTTTCATACTGGCAACAACAACACAATGCAGCCATATGTTCCAGCGACTTTTGTTAATAGAAATTCAGGCAGTCTCACACACAGACATACGAAACCAATTGTAACTCTCACATACACAAACAAAATTTCTATTATTCAACAACTATATGTAATGGTGTTGGTATATATGCCTGTGTATTTGTGTGCGGGTGCAGTGTATTACCGTTAATAGTTTTGGGGCGGCTTTATGGTCACATGTGAGTGTAGCTGTGTGTGTGTGTTCGTTCGTGTCCAACCATTCACTTACATTTACACCTCGTTTGTGTGCGCCAGTGTTACTACATATTTTTACCACTGCGCCTAATTGTTCCTAGGTATTGGTGCCTTATTGTAGCCATGGTAATCGTGGCGTACAATATGGGGGCTTTGACTTTGGCTTTGTTGTCCACATGCATATATATGCTTATGTATATATTGTGTGTGGTCACATCTGTAGTGTCCACTTTTAATGACGTCATTTTTTTTTTCGTTTGTTGCCATTGTTTTGGGTCTATAACAACTGACCGTCTTCTATGTAGTTTATTCTTATAGTCCCAAAAGGCAATAGGTGTTATTAATTTTTTTGTTCGGTTACTATTATTTCTGAGGTATTGGGGTGGAACGTATGATAAGATATTCAATTTAATAAGTCCAAGCTTAGAGGTCGTTTGATCCTTGCCAAAATTCAATTTAAAAAATCCACGCCTGGAAGTCCTTTGATCCTTGCCAAAATTCAATTTAAAAAGTCCACGCCTGGAAGTCCTTTGATCCTTGCCAAAATTCAATTTAAAAAGTCCACGCCTGGAAGTCCTTTGATCCTTGCCAAAATTCAATTTAAAAAATCCACGCTTATAGGTCCTTTGATCCTTGCCAAAATTCAATTTAAAAAATCCACGCTTATAGGTCCTTTGATCCTTGCCAAAATTCAATTTAAAAAATCCACGCTTATAGGTCCTTTGATCCTTGCCAAAATTCAATTTAAAAAATGATCCTTGCCAAAATTCAATTTAAAAAATCCACGCTTATAGGTCCTTTGATCCTTGCCAAAATTCAATTTAAAAAATCCACGCTTATAGGTCCTTTGATCCTTGCCAAAATTCAATTTAAAAAATCCACGCTTAAAGGTCCTTTGATTCTTAAAAAAAATTAAATTAAAAAAATCCAAGCTTAAAGGATCCTTATAAAATTCATTTTAAAAAATCAACAGGGGTCCACTGGCCCTTGCAAAAGTTCAATTCAAAAAATCCCCGCTTGGACATAGAGAGAGATGGGATTTTAATTTAAAATATCCAAGTTTATATGTCCTTACAAAAATTCTATTTCAAAAATCCACTCTTAGAGCTCCTTTGATTCTTAAAAAACTCAATTTAAAAAAATCCCCGCTCAGAGGTCATTTGGTCCTTGCAAAAATCAAATTAAAAAAATGCACTTTTAGAGCTCGTTGTGGCCTTAACAAAATCAATTTAAAAAATCCAATCTTACAGTTGCTTTGGTCCTTGCAAAAATTCAATTAAAAAATCCTTACTCAGAGGTCCTTTGGTGCTTCCAAAAAATTGTATTTAGAGGTCATTTTGTCCTTGCAAAAATTCAATGTTAAAAATCCACACTTAGAGGTCTGTTACTCCTTTATCCTGCAGACCAACCAGCAAAACAGACGGACATTTGTAAAAAAAAACTCCGGAACTTGTGATCTAAAACAAATTACCCTCCGCTGAGGGTATAAATATTTAATTATTGTTTAATCTATCAATTCCTCCGCTTTTTCCTCATTACTGTGTTCAAATTTATACTCTAGAGGTCATTGGGTACCACCCCAATGTTACTCTCACGCAAACATTATTCATTGGTTTATCCCACAACAGTTAACCAAAAGAAAGAAAAAAAATAAAGCAAACGAAAAAAAATCCAACTACTTACACCAAAATGACCAACAATTAAGGCAATAGGAGGTACATTTGATATTTATTCCAACATATGTGACCTCGACGGTCAATTTACTCGTCGTACTTCAAGCCATTTCCCATTCTAATGCTCGTCGGTGGGGGCTTTTGTACAAAACTGATTATCTGTGCAATTCCGGCCCAAAATAATAATAAAAATTGCGAATTACCTCAATAAATAATCTGGTAGCGAACATATTTGGCATTTCCGGACGAATTTCGATTACAGCTATGAACCGAAATAACACAATATGCCAAAACACAAACACACACACCCGCTCACATTGAGATGTAAACGCCCTATTGGCCAACTAATTGGGTTAGACCCAAATTTCTTTTGGTTTCGAATGTTTCGTTAGAAATGATTTCATCAATGTACTGTACGATATATTGAATACGTAGGTATGTATGTCTGTAATTCAAGAAGTAGTTTGTTATTGAACATCGGAGTAAATGGAATTGAACAGAAGGTATTCTGTCATTTCGAATATTGCCAATATACAACATAATAATGTATTCATATAACATCAAGGTATTTACGTTGGAGTTACAAGGATGGAAACCCAATACAGAAGGTCATCATGAATTAGATGAACGACAGCTAAATTATAAGAAATTTATATTGGAGACCAATGATTGGTAATTGGCATTTAGTGAAAATTATTCGTTATACTATTGAAGGTTTCAGATGACTGGAATACAGTTAGGAGAAGGGAAATTGTAATACAACTTCAGTCAACTTCGATTGTTATTATTACGGTATTAATCGATAACGATAGTTAAGGACATTCAGGATAACAATATATTTCTTACCTTGTTCTGTTATTTAGATCTGTAAGAAAAAAAGAGAAAAAATATATTAATATTAAATAATTTTTTGTTAATTTAGCAATATGAAATGGACTATTGGCACTTAGTTCGATTACAACATCATGCGTCTATACATCGAGATACAGGATTGCCATGTGTACGCCCACAAATAATTTACTTTTCAAACAGCAAAGATAATAGCCCCATACAAAGTCTAATGGTGCCCAATCGTATGATTTTAGTAGATAGTTGATATCGCTACGACGGGAATTTACGCGTCCTCTTGCAATAAAGCTATATTCACGCGAAAAGTGTAACATGGGGTACCGTCTTGTTAAAACCACAAGTCGTATTATTTTATATCTGTTTATCATATCACCATAAAGCTCTGAATTGACGGTGACAGTCGTTCCATCGTCGTTTTCGAAGAAGTAAGGTCAAATCAAACCATTGTACCAAGGAGCACACCAAACAGTGACGTCTCTGGATGTAATGGCCTATTTTTAATTAATTCAGGATTCGCAGAACATCAAATACGATATTTAATTTTTGTTAAAAGTGTGCTTCATCGCTGGAATAAATCTCCTTCCCATCGCATATAAAGTGTTATCCAGCATGTGTGAACCTTAAAATTAATTCGGACACATTCCACCTATTCTATGACAGCACTATCCGTTCAGGAAGTTTAAAAGCATAACTTTAACTGGCACAAGGTCAACAGTTAAAGTCGGAAAGGACCTATCGGAGCTCTTCAATACCGAACGAGGATTCACACAAGGTGACAGTTTGTCGTGTGATCTTTTTAACATTCTGACGGAAAAGGTCATAGGAGACGCAAAGGTGAACAGAAATGACACTCTGTACACCAAACAACACATCGACGACTCCGAACCATAGTATGCTAAATATGAAAAGAGAGTTTTTCAGTAGAAGCTTTCAAAGTATGGAAGTTTATTTAATCGTACGTGCCATGCTAAGTACATTTTTGCTTATAACTTTGGTTTGGATTGGCTGATGATTACCAACATTTCATTGCATTTAAATTAAGGAACGTAGTATCTAAAAACGTGAAGAACTTTAAAACATGCTAAGTCGACTTAGCATACTATGGTTCGGAGGCGTCGACATATTACTGTCCTACGCCGATGACATCGACTTAATGGGTCGAACATGGAGAGCGATGACAGCCAGATTTGAACAAATTGAGAAGGAGTCTGCCAAAGTGGGTCGGGCAGTAAACGGCAAGAAGACCAAGCTGATGGTAACATCGCGCAAGACGTGCAGTAACTCGGACCAACTGTGGAACTTGAGAACTACAGCTTCGAGGTAGTGAAAGATGTTATATATTGCCATAAATAAAACTAATGATATTAGTTTTGAAACTCGGAGAAGGATAGGGTTGGCCAACAGATGCTACTATGGTCTAAGTAAGCAGTTTAGAAACAAAACGCTGATACTACCCGTGCTGTTATATGGATCTGAAGCATGGATACGTACGCAAGCAGATCAGGCAGCTCTTGGGGTGTTTGAAAGAAAAATTCTCCGAAAGATGTATGGGTCGATCTGCGTTGGCGGTTAATATCGCCGTCGAATGAACCATGAGTTGTACCTCTTATTCTCGGACGTATTGAGATGTAGCGACTACGTTGGCTAGGTCATGTTACGTGGAATGAATGAAGATGCCACAGCTCAAAAGGCATATAAAAGCGAACCAGCTGATGGTTCACGCTGAAGAGGAAGGCCACGCATTAGATGGAAAGATCAAGTGGAAGACAACATTGCAGAGCATGGTCTTTCAAACTAGAAAAACTGCACAAAAGACCGACGCGCTTAGAAATCTTTTTTAAGCCCAGCTTATGGAACGAAAGTTCTGATAAAACCACCGCGAAACAAATTTCAGTTGATCATAATGTACCGTTATTCTAGGTTCCATTTGGTACATTGTGCACTAATTCGTCCAAGTCGTACAAACTATAGTTAATATAGATGAACCTATATCTAAACCTAAAACAGCTTCAATTCAATTCAATTCATGTAAATTGAACCGACATAGGCTCCTCTATTTGTACCATTTGTATGTGGCTGCTATATCTACATCTGAACCGATTTCTATGGTGCACTATTTACTTAAAATATTTTAAAATCTAAACATATTTCAAAAAAATTCACGGATGTCAACCTGAAGTAACTTCAATATGCTATGCAAAATGTTGCCTCAATCGAACAAACATTGGCAGTATGGTGCTCCATTTACATAAAATCGAACGACACTACATATGATATATGATAATTTCAATAGGGTTCGTAATTGGATCAAAGAAGTGACCTGTGCCAAATTTCATTAAAATCGGATTATTATTGCGACCAGTACTTTACTCAGAAAAATACATAGACGGCGAACGGACAGACGGCTAGGCTGAAAACATGCACAAAAGCTTAATTTTCAAATTTTAGGCTGAAAACATGCACAAAATATCGAAGGTCGGAGATTACCATTATATAAAAGCCTTCACAAAAAATGGTCCTTTACATGAATATCTGCAAATTTTTTAAAGCTCTAGCATCTATACTGCGAGTTCTATCGTGATTTCAATAGACAGACGGAGATGGTCGAATCGAATCGGTACGTTGAACCATTAAGCAAAGTTTTCCAAATTTTCTAATCAACCTACTCACAGCTAATAGCTGTACTATGTTCACAACAATACATGGAAAGACAGACAGTCATCAATGCATTGTAATCTACAATACGTGGGCGATTCGGAAACTTCTTAGCAAATCAATGAAAGAGAATATTTCGTTTTTAAAAAATATTTGTATATAATAATATTTTTATATTATTTTTGCTTTCTTTGTGCCTCTTCTTCTAGCTTCAGTCCATTGTTTGGATTGTTCTTTTGTCTCTGGAGTATAGCGTTAGATCCATGTCTCATCAACAGTTATGAAACGACGGTAAAATCCATTTTATTCCATCTGTAGTTCTTCATGCAAAATTAAATGGACTCGATCTTTTGAGATGTCCATGATATTAGCAATTATTCGTCGATCATTTAATACCATATCATGCACTTTGGCAACAATTTCTCTTGTTGTTGCTATTTTTGGACGTTTACTACGTGGTTCATCTTCAATGCTTGTACGACCACGTTGAAATTCAGCAACCCAATTTTTTACTGTTGCATATGGAGGAGCATTTGCCACTGCTATATGTAACGCGGACTCTTTAACAATTTTAACAACTCGTAATATTTGTATCTGCCTTCCTTTTCTTAAATTTATATTTAATCTGGCATTCTGTTTTACCCTTATAAAGTTTAAGCCAACATTGTTGTTTTTATATTAAACTAGCGGGCCCGGCAAACGTTGTCTTGCCTAGCAATGTAGTTGATCTATAATTTTCGTCATTTTAGGTTGGTTTTTATACCCTCCACAGATTTTTGTAAAATATTGGTATTTGCCCGAATACACAGAAAATAACATTATCTAAAATTTTATCATTATGGCCTATTTGCTATTTTTGTCTTCTAAAGTTTCGTTGGATATAAGTTGATTAATAATTGAATTCGTGGAGAATAAATTTAAATTAAAAACATTTAAATGCACATATAAGTTTGACTTCCGGATTACATTTCCCCAATATATTTATAAGACTTCCATATAACGGTAGCGCAATATTAAATTAGCTTTTTATACCCACAACGATTTAATATAGAACTTTGAAATTTGCACATTTCTACTACTCATAAGATATTTGGTATTGAAAATGTTAAATTTTCCTTCACTTTTTAGGGTAGCCCCCAATAATCCACAGAATTTCTTCTAATTTAATAATAGGGATACTACTACTAATACTGCCTAACTAAAATGATCAATATTGGCCCAAGAATTCGAATATCCCCCATATAACGGTATACCTAAAATTCGGTATTTGGCTGTAATTTTATATTCGCCCAAGCCTCCAAATATCGCCTATATAATAGTACTCCACATTTTCGATGCTATGGGGGATTTGGGCACGTTTTTAAATATAATCGGCATAATTAATTTGGCATATATCCATTCCCATTGTAGTAGCTGTAATATATCATTCCGGGATGGTAAAACACATTTTTGCGGAAACATTTCTATTTAGGGCCATTTCTATTTAGGACGTTGACCGAATTGGGTTGGCCTAACGTATTCAAAAGGTGCCATAAATATTTCCCGTTTAATTATCGGTATGCCTGTAATTTTTAACATTATTTTTTCAGAGCATGGACAACTTACTACTACATAATGCTGAAACATTGTCCCCACCGATTTAGGGAATCTACAAAGTGCGAAGTTTTGTGTTTATAAGTTCAAAGACATTAACCCACGATTAGGAGAAGATTTGATATTTCTCGTGACATTGCAACAATTTAGGTACTTTGAGGATCAACATGTCCCTATTATTATTATTTTCAAGAAAATAATCTAGGGCATGAATCTTAGAATCAGAACTCTATTCCGACTGTCTTTTGATTTTCATCCTTGCATTTGTCCCAAAATTTACGTGGATTTTATAGAAAACCGTGTACATACAATGATCGCGTGTACATTCAATTATATACTTCTCAATTTTTTTGTATTCTCACAAAAAAAAAGTTTCAATACAATGTCAATCCAATTGAAATGGAAAATTTTCAATAATTGAAAATGAAGGCTTATAGAATTGACTTGCTACCAATTCTAGCCCAAAATATCTCAAAAAGCAACTACGACGTGTTGCAATCAAATAGCTTGGTACAAAATTCGTGGAAATGCAAATATGCTTCATAATATTTTTTTTTTGCAAATTTTCCGCGGTTTTCAAGATCAGATAAATCAGATCAGATAAATCCATTCAGCCGTTCTCGAGTTTTAGCGAGACTAACGAACAGCAATTAATTTTTATATAGTAATACAATAGTTTTTTCAAGGCAATGACAATCCAATTGATGGTAGAAAATTAACATATTTTGAGAATTTTCCATAAATGATAATTACTTAATAATTTTATACGCTGCCAATTTTCGCCCAAAATATGTCCAAGAAGAACTACGAAGAGATGAAATCATAAAGGTTCGATATAAAATGCGTGGAAATTCTAATATCTTTCAAAATATATTTTTGCAACATTTTCGCGGATTTTTCTCAAAATGTTCTTGCATTAAAACCTTTCCACTTCAATTAAAGACTACTAACAGAAACTTTAAGTCAAACGGCCCAGCCGTTTCTTTAAAATAATTTTTGCAATATTTTCGCGGATTTTCCTCAAAATGTTCTTGCATTAAAACCTTTCCACTTCAATTAAAGACTACTAACAGAAACTTTAAGTCAAATGGGTACAGCCGTTTCTTTAAAATAATTTTTGCAATATTTTCGCGGATTTTCCTCAAAATGTTCTTTTATTAAAACCTTTCCATTTCAATTATAGACAACTAACAGAAATTTTAAGTCAAATCGGTACAGCCGTTTTTTTTAATATTTTTTGCAAGATTTTCGCGGATTTTTTCAAAATTTTCTTTCATAAAAACCTTCCCACTGTAATTACCGACAATTGAAAGAAATTATGAGTCAAATCGGTCCAGCCGTTCCCAATTGATGCGTTAGTATACATTTTTCTTGCTCCATTTTTATATATATAGAAGATTATGCAAATTGTTATGGTATTTTCATATTGTCATGCAATTTGAAACAATTAAAAAAAATGTTTTCAGAACTCAAGAAAACCCTTATTTGATTGCCCTCATAAGTCCAAAGCAGTGTTACGAGATCCATAATTAGTATTTTGAATTTAATGAAAAATTCTTTGAAAACTAGGTATTATAGGGTACTCACGATTCTTCACTGCTGAAACAAATTCCCCTTTTACTATTTCAGGTTGAAGTTGGCTTATAAATATAAACTATATATGTTTTTATTTATATTTAAAATTAAACTACCTTTGACCCAACTACCTTTAACATTTCCTTACATATGAGAACACATACAAATGTATGTGTGTTTGTTTGTCGTTTTTTTCCTACTTTGTTCTCAAAGTTGTGTACAGCTTCATTATATGAAGAGGACGAGTGGAAAAAAGTTGCTGCCGTTGTAGTTTTTTTCTCATGTATTTTTTCTATTTTTGTGATTGCGGTTATTTCTGTTTTCGTATTTTGTAGTTTTTTTTTTTGTTATTGCTATTTGTTTGTTGTAGTTGAATCCTTGACCTATTAGCCTGCGGGACTACAGCGATTTAATAGAATTTCCAACTTGTACTCAATGTTCAACAACCGACGAACAACCACACAAGTGTTTGCCTGTAGTTTCTACTTCCTATTGCTGCTGATGGCTCCATTCATCCGTATAAATGGATGGATGGATGGAGAGAAGAAGAGAATCGAACGATAACTGAAGAAGCTCGCTCTTGGGTTTGATGTTCTTGAAGGATAAGAAATTTTGTGTGTCAATTTGTTCATTTGGTCCGTTTCGATATTGAGTTAAACTTTCAATCATGAAACGAAAAGGAATCGAAGGAAGGAAGGAAATAAACAAGTAAAACAAAACAGTCGTTACAAAAATGAAAAGTATTCGTCCTTGGATAGTGTTATCGATAGTTAGTGTCCTTTAATATAACAAAAAGTGTTTAATAGGCGATTATTAAAATTTTAATTATAAAATCATATGCCTTGAGCCGCATATTCCTGGTTGACAAACTAAAATTTTAGTTTTATCAAACACGTCCCTACGCCAAAAATATGTGACCAGTTTACAGTTGAAAAACCAGTAAGGAAAGTAGTAAAGTCGGACGGGGCCGACTATATGATACCCTTCACCACTATGGGTATATTAAACAGGACTTTTAACATGAAATTGGATGAAATAAAATATGTGATATTTAACTAAATATGAATCTACCTAGATCTATCCATAAAGTATGTAAATCGACTTCAAACAAATATAAATAGGTCATCCGTTGGGCTATGTCTGTACTTCTGGAGAACGCAACTACGTAATTCTATGCTCAATTTTGTAAGTTGTGCAAAATTTGATGTCAATCTGACTACATGAGGAGTTTGATGCCCAATTTACTTGAAATCGGGCGTAAATATATATGGAAGCTATATCCAAATATTAAGCGATTTCAAACAAACATGTCACAGGTTAGGTTATACTAATTTCAGAACGTTTTGTTCCTATCAGCCTATTGGTTTCTTGGTGCGTCAATTACTTAAAATCAAACTATAATAAAAGGGAACTATATCTAAATCTGGACCGATTTTCTCAAAACTTGGCAGACATCACTCTAGGCTTAATTCAGTACGTTATGTCAAATTTCGTGCAAATCGAAGGATATATAGGGACTTTGGTGCACCATTTACATGAAATCGGACAAAACTATATATGGGAGCTATATCTAAATCTGGATCGATTTTCACGAAACTTAGCAGACATAATTCTAGACCTAAATGATTAGGCTGTACCAAATTTCGTGCAAATCAAAAGATATATAGGGAACGTTTACATTAAATCGGTTAAATATATATATGGGAGCTATATCTAAATCTGAACCGATTTTTCCCAATGAAACTCTGATACCAAACGTTGACCACATTTATACTTTTTAGTTGTATTTCAGTACCCTCAGCCTTATAGCTAATGAGCCAGCCGGCCACCAGATTTGGCTCATGTTTCTTTGGACCAAATCCAGGCGCGTCGGTTTTTTGCGCAGTTTTTTTAATCCATATTCGGCCTTCTGGGCTGGGGCATCTTCATCCATTCTCACAACATGCCAACGTAGTCGCTGCAGCTCAATACGTCTAACAATGTCGATGTCCGAGAATAGCTGGTACATCTCATGGTTCATTCGACGGCGATATTCACCGTCAACGCAGATCGGCCCATAGACCTTTCGAAGAATTTTTCTTTCAAACGCTTTAAGAGATGCTTCATTTGTTTGCGTAAGTACTCATGCTTCAGATCCATATAACAGCACGGGTAGTATCAGCTTCTTGTAGATTGTGAATTTGGTCTTTCGGGAGGTGGCCTTGCTTTTGAGTTGTTTGCTCAGACCATAGTAGCATCGGTTGACCATCACTATCCTTCTCCGAATTTCAAAACTGATGTCATTCAATTTGTTTATGGCGGTACCAAGGTATATAAAATCTTTGACTACCTCGAAGCTGTAGTTCTCAAGTTTCACAGTTGGTCCGAGTCTACTGGACGTCTTGTTCGTTGATACCATAAGCTTGGTCTTCTCGCCGTTTACTGCCAGACCTACTTTGGCAGACTACTTCTCAATTAGTTCAAAGGTGAATGTTACCGCTCTCAATGTTCGACCCATTATGTCGATTTCATCGGCGTAGGCGAGTACATGTGCCATTTCTGTTCACTTTCACACGACAAACTATCACCTTGTCTGAATACTCATTCGTTATTAAAGCGCTCCGAGAGGTCTTTTCCGACTTTAACTGCTGATCTTGTGCCAATTAAGTTTTTCCTGCATAGCCGAATTAATTTTGCAAGACTGCCAAACGCAGACATGAGAGGATAGGGCCGTCGAATGCTGCTTTATAGTCGACGAATAGGTGGAATGTGTCGATGTGTTTTTCGTGGGTTTTTTTCCAGGATTTGGTGCAGAGTAAAAATCTGGTAAATGGTGGTCTGAAGCCCCATTGGTATGGCCCAACAATGTCATTGACCACTGACTTCAGTTATTCACACAGTACGCTGGATAGCACTTCATATGCGATGGGAAGGAGCCCAAACTTTACACATCGTAATATTAACATACCAAGTTATATTTAATATTTCTTCGAAGCTTAATTTAATTTGAGAGATGGGGAATATCGGCCCTCTCCTTCTGGTACCTCCGCCATAAAATGGTCAAAACTGTGTTAAAAATTAATTTCTTATTATGATGCGAACGGACTATCCGATTTGAAGCCATCTTTGCACAACATATTATCTTTGCCAAGCCCAGATCATGACCGAAGATGGGACCCATTGATCTACTCATTCTGGTACCTCCCTCACGAATTGTAAACGTCTTAAATATTTATAAATCCAATATCATACTAATGGAATGTTCTATATGAGTCAAACTTTTAACAACCTATTATATTTAACAAGCCTAGATCAGGACCGAAGATGGAACACGTTGGTCTACTCCTTCTGGTGCCTCCCGCACGAATGGTAAACATTTTCAATATTTATAAATTCAATATCAGGCGAGTGGAATGTCCGATTTGAATCAAACTTTGCACAAACTATTATCTTTCAAAATTCTAGGTCAAGTCCAAAGATGGACCTATTGGTACACTCCTTCTGGTACCTCCCTATCAAATATTCAAGCTTTCAATATTCAATAAATGCAATATCAGGCGAATGCAATATCAGACAAAATCTATATCAAGTCCGAAGGTGAGACCCGTGGCCCTCTCCTCAAGTACCTCCCCCTGAAAGGGTCTATATTATATATGGTTGGGGAATAAGGAATCCATTAAGCCGGTCTTCGAAAATGTCGATAAAATCAGAGAAATAATCGAAGTTGGCCGGCATATTAGCAGTCGTAACATCGTCCAGGAGCTAAAAATCGACCATAAAGCTGTCTTTAATCATTTACACAAAGCTGGATAAAAACGAAGCTCAATGTTTGGATGCCACGTCAATTAACAGAAACCAGTAAGGAAAGTAGTAAAGTCGGACAGGGTCGACTATATGATACCCTTCACCACTTAGGGTACATTCTACATATGTCTCCTAACAGACTGCGGAACAAATTTGAATATGTGATCTGGAACCTATGCTAAATTTCATTTCTTCGGGTAAATTTATAGTCGTTTGCGTACAATGGGACAAATTTATGTAATAGTTTTTATATACCCGTCCGTAATATATTTATATATATATATATATATATATATAAATTATATCTAAATCGGAACCGATTTTCAAGAATCTAACCACACATCATTCCAGGCTCAATTCAGTGCACTATGCTAAATTTCGCGAAATCGAATGATATATAGGGACTTTGGTGCACCATTTACATAAAATCGGATGTAACTATATATAGGAGCTATATCTAAATCTGAGCTGATTTTCACGAAACTTAGCACACATTATTCTACACTCAATTCAGTACCCTGCAAATCGAAAGATATATATGGACTTTGGTGGACCATTTCTATTAAATCAGACGAAGATATATATGGTAGCTACATCTAAATCTGAACCGATTTTCACGAAACTTAGCACACATCATTCTAGACTTAATTCAGTGCTATGTCCCAAAATTCGTGTAAATTAAATTGTTTTTCAGGGATTTTGGTGCAGCATTTACCTAAAATATATATGGGAACTATATCTACATCTGAACCGATTTTCACGAAACTTGCCACACGTCATTCTAGACTTAATTCAGTACGCTGTGCCTAAATTCATGCAAATTGAGTGCTCTGGGAATTTGGTGAACAATTTTCCTAAAATCGGAAGAAAACATATATGGGAGCTATATCTAATTCTGAACCGATTTTCTCCAATTTCAATAGGGTTCGTCCTTGGGCCAAATAAGTCACTTGTACCAAATTTCATCCAAATCGGGTTATAAATGCGACCTGTACTTTGTTTACAATTTAACATCAATAGACGGAGGACATACGGACGGAGAATCAGAAAGTGATTCTTTGCATATTCTCAAAAGGAACCATGGGTCCTTTTGCCTGTTACAAACATATGCACAAAGACATAATACCTTGTACCACAGTGTGGTGAAGGGTATAAAAAATAGGATAGATATAATTTCTATTTGTGAAGCCTAGGCCAAACGGAATGAGATAGATCCATTTCATTAACGGATGGTGACTTGAGATGAGAAATGGATCACATACAATAACCCTATTTGAAAACGATCGTGGTCAAAGAACAGTGAAGCACCGCAAACGGTGGCCAAGTCAGCACTAACGGCCAAGAAGGTTGAAAACGATCGGTCAAACGCTAAATTATGATCTCTAGTGTCAATAACTGGGCCATAAGGACAACGCTAGGCTATACACATCTACTGTGACTCGCCAAAAACTTCTGGAGCTTGGTTGGGAAGTTGAATTGCATTCATCATACAGTCCGGACTTGACACCAAACGATTTTCATGTTTTTCTTGCGTTACAAAATTTATTGAATGGTAAAAGGGGAGGATTGTGAAAATCGACTACTAGAGTTTTTTTGCAAATAGAGAGCAGGACTTCTATGAGAGAGGCATAATACATTACATTTACAATGGCAACAATTCATACAATAAAACGGTGCATATTTGGCCCAAATCGGACATTCCGAAGCATCCTATAATTCATATAAAAACAATGGGCATCTTTTTCCCAAACCTAATATAATGTAACAAATTAAGCTACATTGCCCCATGTGTTTTGTGAGTAGCTTATCCAACGGTAAAGAAATCGTAGCATTTTTATTACAACTTCGTTCAAGTACTTTATCTCAAATCAGAAATAAAAACATTTTTATTTGTTTTAAAATAAGTATTTTGTTATTAGTCGGATAAGAGTATTTTTTATAATACTGACTTTTACTCTGGAGGCTTGGTAACAATACGATCCGCAATTGTGTTGGTATCAATGGTTTCTCATTCCGACTTTAGTGGTAATAACGAACAACAGTAAACTATTCCATATATGGAGGTTTCTTCTAGAATTTGTTTATATTTGCATACTCTCGCATTTTTGAATTTCTAATAGGCAATATAGGCCCTTTCACATTGTACAGTCTACTGATGAACTCCAATGTTGACAAAGGATAAGTTATAGCCTGTTCATAACGAAACTTCAAGTTTACCTTACGAATTGTTACCCTGATTTGACCACCTAAATTGGAATATTTTCAAATTTGTATTTTTACATCGTGGTTTAGAATACAAAAATTTAAACTGGTAATTTCAACAATATACTTTCTTATTTCCTGTTCGATTAAATTTCTTTAAATTTAATACACCATATTCCATCCCTTCAATGATCTCAATTTGTTTCATTCATTAGTATTAATTCATAAATTTCAAATACGTACACTTCAACTACACTTCATAAATAATAGTCCGGTACTTTTTTGCTAATCTTAAAGCTGTAAATTTTTTAACACAATGTATTTTATATTATTTTTTCTCTTATTTTTTCTAAGCTGTCACAAATCCGCTACACTGGTCTATAGATTACATACTTTATTTAAAAAACGAAACTACTCCCACGTTCATAGTGTTGTGCTCATACCCACTTCCACTTCCATACATATATGATGTTTTTTTTGCTATAGAAATCTGAACCTGAAGACCCCCACAGGCAACAACAGCACTTCATTCGTTACACTTCATAAATTTCTTGGTTTATTTACGTCAGTCAGTCAAGTTAGTGCTTTACTATTGTTCACAATGTTAGAAGTTGGTAAGTAGGTAGGTCGAGGAGGCGATGGACGGTAGGGTGGCTTTGGATAAGTGTATGCTGTTGCATACATGTACATACATATATGTATGCCTGACTTATAATACCCCTATGTACAATACACACTGCAAAACGGGAACAACAACAGGAAAAAACAACAAAACCAATGAAAATCAGTTTGTTGCTTACTTCCGACAAATAAACAAGTTGCACAACTTTGTTGCTGTATTTGTTGTTGTTGTGTTTTTCTGAACAATAAAGTCAAAGCAGGCCCTTCAGTTTTCGGTTTATTGTTGGTTGCTGGAATTTTTTTCCTTCTTGTTTCGAACTCCTGTAGTTTTTTTCCTTTTGTTCTGCGTAAATTCTCTTACCACCTAAAATAGCAAACCTCAAGCCGAGAGAAATCTATTCCGGCAGCACCCGCACAAAAGCTTAGTTACTGATATACCGCCCACAAAACACAGGATACCACTACGACTGCAAGACATTGTTGTTGCACGCCAGGATTATATCAGAGTTTTGGAAATGGACAGCCATATGAATTCCTGTGAAAGGTCCAAGTATGTACGTGTCAAAATGGGGTAACGGAAAGCAAGATTCATGTAGAGGTCGGCATGAAGGGTGACCTACAATATAAATTATGCAACCAAAAATCAGCTTATTTTTGTGAAATTAAAAAAAAAAACCTACGCCTCTTGCTGACCCTTGGAAAAAAATTCTTTAGAAAATGCACGCTTTTTGCTGACCCTTGGAAAAAAATTCTTTAGAAAATGCACGCTTTTTGCTGACCCTTGGAAAAAAATTCTTTAGAAAATCCACGCCTCTTGCTGACCCTTGGAAAAAAATTCTTTAGAAAATCCACGCCTCTTGCTGACCCTTGGAAAAAAATTCTTTAGAAAATCCACGCCTCTTGCTGACCCTTGGAAAAAAATTCTTTAAAAAATCCACGCCTGTGGTGGACCCTTGAAAAAATATTCTTTAAAAAATCCACGCCTGTGGTGGACCCTTGAAAAAATATTCTTTAAAAAATCCACGCCTGTGGTGGACCCTTGAAAAAATATTCTTTAAAAAATCCACGCCTGTGGTGGACCCTTGAAAAAATATTCTTTAAAAAATCCACGCCTGTGGTGGACCCTTGAAAAAATATTCTTTAAAAAATCCACGCCTGTGGTGGACCCTTGAAAAAATATTCTTTAAAAAATCCACGCCTGTGGTGGACCCTTGAAAAAATATTCTTTAAAAAATCCACGCCTGTGGTGGACCCTTGAAAAAATATTCTTTAAAAAATCCACGCCTGTGGTGGACCCTTGAAAAAATATTCTTTAAAAAATCCACGCCTGTGGTGGACCCTTGAAAAAATATTCTTTAAAAAATCCACGCCTGTGGTGGACCCTTGAAAAAATATTCTTTAAAAAATCCACGCCTGTGGTGGACCCTTGAAAAAATATTCTTTAAAAAATCCACGCCTGTGGTGGACCCTTGAAAAAATATTCTTTAAAAAATCCACGCCTGTGGTGGACCCTTGAAAAAATATTCTTTAAAAAATCCACGCCTGTGGTGGACCCTTGAAAAAATATTCTTTAAAAAATCCACGCCTGTGGTGGACCCTTGAAAAAATATTCTTTAAAAAATCCACGAAAAAATATTCTTTAAAAAATCCACGCCTGTGGTGGACCCTTGAAAAAATATTCTTTAAAAAATCCACGCCTGTGGTGTACCCTTGAAAAAATATTCTTTAAAAAATCCACGCCTGTGGTGGACCCTTGAAAAAATATTCTTTAAAAAATCGACGCCTGTGGTGGACCCTTGAAAAAATATCCTTAAAACAATCCACGCCTGTGGTGGACCTTAAAAAATATTCCTTAAAAAACCCAGCCACGCCTGTGGTGGACCCTTGAAAAAAATATTCTTTAAAAACCCAGCCACGCCTGTGGTGGACCCTTGAAAAATATTCTTTAAAAAATCCACGCCTATTATAACCCTTGAAAAACTATTCTTTAAAAAATCCACGCCTGTGGTGGACCCTTGAAAAACTATTCTTTAAAAAACCCACGCCTGTGGTGGACCCTTGAAAAAATATCCTTGAAAAACTATTCTTTAAAAAACCCACGCCTGTGGTGGACCCTTGAAAAAAAATCCTTGAAAAACTATTCTTTAAAAAACCAACGCCTGTGGTGGACCCACGACTGTGGTGGACCCTTGAAAAAATATCCTTTATACAATCCACGCCTCTTGCTGACCCTTGAAAAAATATTCTTTATACAATCCACGCCTCTTGCTGACCCTTGAAAAAATATTCTTAAAAAAATCCACACCTCTTGCTGACCCTTGAAAAAATATTCCTCAACAAATCCAACCCTTGCCATGATTCTCAAATGCCTTCTCCTCTATCTGTAGCTCCATTGTTTGTCGTCATTAATTGCACATCTCAAGTGTGGTTGTTCTTGTTGTTTTCTTTTCGGGCTTGATGTTGATATTTGCTGTAATTTTCACATGTCCATCGTGACAGGCGAAAACTACTCAAGTTGATGATAGTTTTTCCCTGCATTGGCCAAATGGGAGAATGCTTTGGTTCTAAGAAGCGAAAACTGTTTACAAACCCGCACCTACGGACAACAAACCAACAAAAGAGGCAACCGAAAAAAAAATCAACACACACACTTACACTTGTATGTCAGATGCAATATACCACTACTAAAATACCACTACCATCAAATGGGAGAAGTAGCCTTACCACTGACACGCATTTCAACACACGCACACACCCTGAGACACCATTACACCAAGTCCAAAGGCTAAGCGGTTAGTTTGAAGATGACTTTGGACAAAAAGTTTTTTGGGTTGTTTGGATTTGAGTGACACATATGCTGTTTGAGAAACGTGACCACAACATTCACATGCACCAGCATCAGGATCCGCAAAGACACAGGCCAGCAACCAGCCAGCCAGCACGCACTTCATCAACCACATACACCGAGATCCTACTGCGATGGACTCAAAGTGCTCCCTAGGTTAGGTAACAGAAAAATAGAGCAAATAAAAAAAAACAAAAGAACAATGTAAGAAAAATATGCACTATTCCCCTAAACACTGTTTTACATGCATTCCGCACCAACACACACCCAACCATTCACAAACCGACCGACAATCAAATGTAAGAAAAACATTTTTTTTAAATTAAAACATGCCGGCATTTTGAACCAGAAACCAAATTCACATTTTTTTAAAGACCCCGCCCACACATTTCTAAATAACATGACACATATGGTTGTGTGTTTCTGTGTGTGTGTGTGTGCATTTTTATTTTGTGGACTTATTTTCTTTTGTTACTTCATTCCGTTTGGCAAAGGGATAAGAATGGCCGCGCACACACTGACACACGTTGTTGCACCAACTGATATGCCTACCAAAGTAGAAAAACTTGTCAAGGATTGAAGGAGTATTTTTGAGGAAAATATTTTTTTTACAACAATTGTCAACAATTAACAAATGGTTAGATCATAAAATGTGGTATATTTCTAGTTTTAATTGGGTATTATACAAGTAACAGGGGGCTTCTTGTAATAACATTGTGTTATGTGTGTCCTTTGTATTCGGATCGGATTAATTTGATAAAGGAAATTCTTTAGACATATTTCAAGGATTAATACCGACATATTTTAACCTTTTCTTAAATATAATTTGTCAAAACCTATGGTTAGGAATCTTCCTTAAAATATTACTTCAATATTATGCAGGGTGAGTTTAAAAATCCACCTCTATATATAGTCCTTTAAAATTATATTAGGTTGGGGAAAAATAAATCCATTATGTTCTTCAAATTATTTTGCTGTTTTTTATTTGGTGCATTCAGTTGTGAGTTCAAGAGAAAATTCGGTTCATTCTACAGATTTTCTTTGACAAGGCGAAAATGCAAACCAAGCGGCTAAAATTGTGAATGGTGTTTATGGTTCCAATACTGTAACAATTTTGGTTTTCTAGATTCCGTTCAGGAATTTTTGACGTTAATGATGCACCGCGCACAGGTAAGCCGGTCGTCGAAATTTCGATAAAATCGGAGAAATTATCGACGTTGACCGGCATGTTAGCTGTCCTAGCATTGTAATCCAGCATTTACACAAAGCTTGATTCAAAAAGAAGCTCGATGTGTGGTTGCCACACCAATTAACAGAAAAAATAGGCTGGATCGAATTTCCATTTGCGAAGCCTTAGCCAAATGGAATGAGATGACCGATTTCTTAAACTGACTGGAGATGAGAAATGGATCACATACGATAACCCTCTGCGAAAACGATCGTTCCCAAAGAGCGTTGAAACACCTCAAACGGTGGCCAAACCAGGACTTAGGCCAGTGAGGTTATGCTATGCATAACCTACTAGAGTTTTTTGCAAATAGAGAGTAGGACTTCTATGAGCATATATGGGCATATTTGGCCCAAATCGGAAATTCCGAAGCATGTTGAATAAAGTCCTATAGTTCATATAAAAATAACTGGTTTCTTTTTCCCCAACCTCATATTTTATAAATCCACAGTAATGACTATCCTTGGTTTTTGAAGGACTATTCTGTAGCAAGAAGTTTTAAAAATATTTTTCAAGTACTATGCACGGATTTTTGTAATATATTTATTGAGGACCAACAAAGCCATAAGCTTGGATTTTGAAAATATATTTTTCAAAGACCAACAAAACCATAAGGATGAGTATTTATACTCTTGACCACACTGTGGTACATATTATTATATTTTTGCACAAATGTTTGTAACAGGCAAAAGTAAACGAGATCGATACATGGTTTCTTTTGAGAATATGTACAGAATCACTTTCTGAGTCGATTTATGCATATCCGTCCGGCCGTCCGTCCGTCTGTGCAAAGTGCAGGTCGCATTTATGATCCGAATTGGATAAAGCTCACTTATTTGCTCTAAGGACGATTGCAGAACATCGGTTCAGATTTAGATATAGCTCCCATATATATTTTCGTCCGATTTAATGTGAATGATGCACCAAAATCCCAATATTTGTCCGAATGAGACAAAGTTTTGCACAGCGTACTAAATTATGTCCATACTGGTGTATGCCAAGTTTTGTTAAAATCGGTATAGGATTATATACAGCTTCTATATATGGTTTCGTTCGATTTTATTTAATGATGTGTGTTAAGGTTTTTTGAAATGGTGCACCAAAGAGCCTATGTTTGTTCGATTTACATGAAATTTGGCAGAGGATATTAAATTGAATTTAGAGTGAAGTGTATTGAAGTTGCAAACACCAAGTTATGTATGCAACGGTTGCTCAATTAGGTTCATGTATATATATATATATTGCTCCCATACATAATATTGCTCGATTTCATACAAATGGTACACCAAAGAATCCAAGTCTGCACGTTTGGCATGCAGTTTTTAATTGATTATAGTATAGTTTTTTTTTTATTTGGTTCAAATAAATATCAAATACATTAAATTTCGCACTATTCTATCTCAATGGTCCTCTAACGATGCTATGTCTCTTCTATTTACAGGATATTGTATATATTATAATTTCTAAAAGTGGTGAAGGGTATCATATAGGCGGCCCGTCCGACTTTTGAACTTCCCTTACTCGTTTAAATACATATTGCTCCAAGGACTAATGGAGCCAAAAGTTTGGATGTTTAAGTATATTGTTTACAAGAGCCATAGGGGTGGGTTTTTATTTTTGAAGGCATTTTTTACCAGTTTTTTAATACATTTTTAAGGACCACAGAGCCATAAGTTTGGAATTTTGAAATATTTTTTACACAACTATTTTGTTAGGGTATTATATATATGTATATATATAACTTTGTGTGGCACCAAGTGTTTGTAACGCCCCGACATTTTGGCCCTAGACTCACTTTTTAGTATACCGATCGTAATATCTCGACTAGCTGAGTCGATCTTTAGAAGTGTAACCGTTCGTCCTTCCGCCTGTCATTTATAATTTTTAAACAAGATACAGGTCACAGTTATCAAAAACTTTTACATGTAGAACGGGTTCTGGTCAAAAAAGACTTGTATTGTTTTTGGTAATGATCCGTAAACATTAAGAGGACGAAATGGACCAAAAACTTTATGTTTTGGTCGCTCTAGAGCCTACAATTATGACCCGAACACCAAGAAAAGAGTCTGGTCAAGGAAAAAGCATGACTGTTTTGTTGAAGATAGTAGAGTTAAATATTTAAAGGTGTCTATGTGTTATGATATTGTTTAGTATAACTATTACCCCACTAGAGGACGGAAATGTCGCGCTAATCGATTTTAAATTTTACATGAAGTTCCAATTATAGTCAAGGACGCCGCCTATAATTTTCGACGATGATTAGATGATATTTGGGAAATGAAATTGACCGAAATCTTTTTTATATAGTTTTCTAGTCGTTCTAGATGCCACAAATATAAGCTGAACATCACAAATGTTCCATGGAGAAGGCGATCTGACCAACTAATTCGAATGGCTGACTCAATATCCAACGGGGCAAATGTACTTTTTTGTGTAAACTAACACAAAATGAATATTTTAATGTACATTTGTATTCGGGGAAAACATTATTCGAAAATAAAGTCGCGAATGAGCTATTTGCACTAAATATAGATCCGCAGAAACTTAAAGCTTAGTGGTAGTTGTGTGGTGTAGTTCGAAGGGTTTGCCATCTAATTAGAACCCAAAATATCAAACTAGTGTCCATGACTGGGCTTACCTCAGAAAACGAGAAAATCACGTTACAAAACCAATTTGACAATTCTGTTCTGGAAAAATAGACAATATTAGTATTTTTTACCAAGGTGGCTGTTTGTGGGTTTAAAGAGCATCAGTTACGGACCATTGTCAATGTATGATAATGGTATGAACTAGCCCACATATTTTTCGAATTTTGGAGCCTTAAAACAATCGCATATTTTATTCATCACACACTGAAAATGTACACTCAGAGGAAAAGCAAATATATACCACCTATATAAAATAATGACTTCAACTTCAGAAAAATTGATCGTCTCCGATACCTTATGAAATAATCGGTCTAGTAATTATGACCTATGAAACATTTTTTAATTGCAGCTAAATGTTTGCCTATACCAAAAAATTGATTGTAATTATATACGGTCATAGCGTGATTATTTTCTACGGAACCATTTCAATATCCCACTGACTGGTGGGTTTTACATGCATAATTATACATTTGATTTTACTTATATGTAATGTGTTTTTTTTTTCTTTAGGGACAAACAACTTGCACAAATTACCTCCACATTACATCACACATTCTATTTCAAGAGAAAAAAAACACTCTCGGGAATCATATTCACACTAAACAAATACTCCATTACTACTCAATAACTTGTTACTCGGCGTGATGGATGGATAACTCTGACAGTAGCATACATATCTCATCAATCACAAACGAAAATGTATTTGATGAGTATTGTGGCAATATAGGTAAGTACCACGCGAACATACACAGGCACACAGTGTGTAAACAGAACATATTCTCATTTTAAACTCATTCACCGCCCTCAATATGTGAGCAAACAATCATTTCATCGTTCTTCCTTCAATAGGCGCCCCCTCTAGCTAGCTGATTTCACCTCTCAGCGAATGTGCGTGTGAATGCAATTTGGCGTTGACTTTTGCTTGGCTGTCAAAGTGTCAGTTTTGGCTTTTAGAGAAGCCCATTGTAGTTTTTTTCATAACCTACACCATCGGGATGCGGATGTATTAAATTTGTCACTCTATTTGCAACACCTCGTAAGTGGAATAAATTGTTGTTTAGAATGAAATTGTATATCCATATAGCATCTTAATCCGTCCGTCCGCCTGTCTTTTCAACTCATAACAGGACGAAACGAAATGAACGAATTACAGTATTGCAGATACATGCAGGACAAAAAACATTTTTTTCAGAAAAATTTTAATAAAAAATTTTTAATATTTCGACATTCAGTATTGTGAAAATGCAGAAGATCATCAACATTGATACATATTTTGACATAGCCTCCATTTAAGAGTAAATTGTCAACGTGAATTCTTGGAGTTTTTAAAAGTCTTTGCACAAAGTTTGTAATCCATGTATTGACATAGCCCGTATATAAAAGGTCCCCACAAATTTCCAAAATTTGTAATTTTATATTTTGGGCTCTTAGAGGGCGAACGAAATAGGGCCTATAAAGGCATATAAGAGTCAGTCATTAAGCGAATAAAAAAACCTGAGTGACACTTCTTCATAATGTACAATTTGTAATAAGATATAAGGTTTCCGGATCAGTGTAAATGTGTTTTTTTTTTTTTTTTTTTTTTTGATTTTGAGGATCCTATCTCAAACTTGTTGTAGAAAATTGATGTTCAAAAAATTTCAAAAAATTCAAGGCATATGAGGACGAAAACGGTACATAAGAATTCGAGATAGAAGGAGGATATATTTTACAAATATATTGACTTAAGATATGTCATCTCAAAAATAACCTGAAATAGCCACACACAGAAAAATACAGTTTTTTTCATCGCGTCATAGCATACAATCTTGACTCATACTGCGACAAATTCGACAAGGGCGTTTTCACCCTCCAAAATCATGTAGCACAGAGTTCTAGTTGTATGAATGTGCACGCTATGGTGAAGGGTAAAATTAGTTCGACCTGTTTGAACTTAACGATTTCATGTTTTATCAAATGTGGTGCTCTTCTT
The DNA here is from genome assembly GCF_032173495.1 of Musca vetustissima. Classification (NCBI taxonomy): domain Eukaryota; kingdom Metazoa; phylum Arthropoda; class Insecta; order Diptera; family Muscidae; genus Musca; species Musca vetustissima. The sequence continues at coordinate 17,190 of NW_026884487.1, read as the reverse complement.
GTTCCGCTGCTGCATATACTTCTTCTTCTTCTTTTACGTGTTAAGTGCAGGAGCATTGTGTGATGTATTTGAAGTACGTGGGTGGTTTGTGTAAGTAGATGGTGGTGGATGTATTGTACTTCACACTCTCTCTTTGTGTGAATATGTGAGGTTATGTGTGTGTGTGTATCCCGTCAAACTGTTGGAATGTGTGCTGTGCTACATTTCAATTGAACATTTAATTTTTACCAGCAGCATGTCAAGGCAGATGCATTTAAGCTCTCACCATTCAAGTCAAGACAAACCAACACAACGCAACTCAACCAGTCAGCCAGCAAGTATTGCCAACGGTTTGTATTTGTTGTTGCTTCTGCCATTGTTGTTGTCGTTCTTGTTACACAATTTCGACTGTTGCTGTTGGCTGTTTAGTTGTTGGCATGATTACTTGGCTTGACTCGCTTACTGACTGACTTACTTACACTTCACTGAAGTTGTTTGTATTATTTGTTGGAGTTGTTGGTGCAGGGTGTTGACTTCTTCTTAAGCGTTAAATATGAGTTTGTACATATGTGTGTGTGTCTGGGTGATTGTGTGTCCGTGGTGGTAATGCGCTAAATGGCTCATGTTGTTGATTTCACTTTGACAAGCAAAGCATTTTTACATATCCACAAGCAGTTTAAGTGAAAATGCACACACTTACACACACTAACACATGTATGCACTCTCTCCACACACATATTAACGATAATATGAGTGTGCATTCATTCACTTTTCGCAAAGTGATTAAATTGTGCATTTAATTTTTTTCGGACACTTCGTGACGTATGAGTGATGTTCGGAGGGGTGATATGCTCTTCACAATCCTCATACGTAACATATGACAGGCAAGATGTTAAATATTCAGGTATGTAGGTGTGTGTGTGTGTGTTTGTGTAGGAAATGAAAATATTATAAGAGTAGAATGTTTTACAAACAAACGCACACACACACATATATATGTATGTAAATAGCTAAAGGCTAACTGCCAAAAATGTCTAAATAAGTGAGAAATGAAAACGTTCGCAAAGGGCAGGAAATTACGTTGACGGAATGAGGGAATTTAATGAGACGGGTTATTTACATATGTTCGTATTTGGTAATATGGTCCAGGGATGGGAAATTAAAAGCTGTCAAATAGCATCGGTATGTTAATTTTTCGACCGCATTAAACTTTTATACTATAGTGCAGCAAATATTTTCGGAAACTGTGGCCAAAAATATTAAAGAATGCGATTTTGAAGATATGGGACGAATTTAAAGAAACAAATTACACTAAGCAAAGAAATGGAACCATTTCGGAAAGAAATTCCTTAAAGATTATATAAAGATCCAAGAAAGACATATTTTCTTAGAAAATTTCGTTCGTCTATCACGAATACTTTCTTATCCTTTTTGACCTTTGCTTTGGGACCGTAACCTAATTGCCAAAAAAAGAAAATTTTTGACATCCATATATTCTGGAAAAATGTCGCTCAAATCATATAAAGTGGGGTCCTCGATATTGATATACTTTTATCGCCCTTTTCCACTGTCATCACGAATCTTGCTCAAAAAAGGCACAAAGCTTTTCCTACATGAACATTAGAAACAGTAGCACACAATTTCTCACGCCAAACTGAAAAAATGTCGAATTTCTTTCAGGTTTCTTAATAAAAAAACTACTTTCACCCCTACAAGGAATTTGATAAGGCGATTTTTCACCTTTCCAGAGTTTAAGATTCTCACTAGAATCTCTCTGCTGGAGGTCTTAACTAAAAGAATATAATATCTTCAATAGTAGATCATAAGGTCTTCTGAAGGTCTTCACAATAAATGCTGGATATCTTCTCCGGAAGATCTGGAGATCTTCTCCAGAAGATCTGAAGGTCTTCACTAGAAGTGCATAAGTTCTTTAATAGAAGAGTTGAAGGTCTTAATTAGAAGAGCTGAAGGTCTTCACTAGAAGAGCTGATGGTCTTCACTAGAAGAGCTGATGGTCTTCACTAGAAGAGCTGAAGGTCTTCACTGGAAGAGCTGAAGGTCTTCACTAGAAGAGCTGAAGATCTTCACTAGAAGAGCTGAAGATCTTCACTAGAAGAGCTGAAGATCTTCACCAGAAGAGCTAAGGGTCTCCACCAGAAGAGCTGAAGGTCTTCACTAGAAGAGCTTGAGGTATTCACAAGAGGGGCTGGAAGTCTTCGAGAGAAAAACGTGGGGTATTTACTAGATAGAAGAGTTGAAGGTCTTCATTAGAGGACCTGCCCTTAGAACCCGGAGTACTATCTTGCCGACCAAACACGGTACTGTACTTTAAATTTCTGCGGATTTAAATTCCTAGCCTGAGTAATATTTGGGGATATTTGCACTCTCTATGTAAACCCCTATTAAAGCTCATATAAATGTCCTTATAACTTGAGCTATGAAACGTTCATACAATTCTCTGATTTTTTACACAGGATGCAAACCACGCTAAGAACTATTCAACATTGGTCAAGGACATATTTATGATAAATATAACTCTAATTTAGAGGAACCTACATTTTCAATTTCAAACTTTGGCGATTTTAATTAAGGTGCTAAATGAACAGGTAATGTGATCAGTTGAGTTTCAACCAACAAAAAGTTAATAACCAGTGAGAGGAGCAATATAGTCGGACGGGGTCGACCATACGATACCCTACACAACTACCACGAAAATCTAACTTTCTGCGGTTCTATATTCTCAACCTGGGTAATATTTCGCGATATTTCCACATTCTTGACCGATTATAGGTTAACAGCTCCACATTCTAAACCTGGCATATTTTCCTAATATTATTTTTCCGATTTGAATATTTACGTCACAAAATCAAAAATGTGTTCACTTTAGGTTTTGGTTGATTTGACCCTCGAAATATTGACCGATCATCATTTAAACTGCCGTTCTAAGTATTTGGTCAGATTCCCTTCATCGTGTAAAATATGTGATGTTCTGTAGATAATAATGACTTGATAGTCTAACAAAAAAAGTTTTCGTTGTACCCCCTAAAATCATCACGGAAAATCACAAGCGTCATTATTGACCATAGCCGGAACTTCAGTCGGGTAAAAGTAATACTAAACAATATCATAACATACAGACACCTTTAGGTACATACATCCGAGTACATACAACAATATAAGTTGTATCAATTTAAAGGCCAACTACTCCTTCGTGAATATACTATAAACCCCACATATATCATTGTAAAATCGTTGAAAAATTGCATGTCGATTTTTTTCTGTATCATTTGAATAAATCAAGCAAAATAATGTATTATTGTGAGTCAAATGGACCCAGATTTTTGTGTGAAAATCGTGGCATATACCATTTGGTATGCTGCAGCACAGAGCTCTGCCCATAATTTTATCTCATGTATATGGAACAGACGTAGGCTCATCGGTGAGCCATTTACATGAAATCAGAGATAAATATATATGGTAGATATAAAAAATCTACTCCGATTTATGTAAATCTTTTCCGATTTCAACAAAACTTCGCATACGTCTATCGAAATCTGAACCGATTAAAAAAAAAGCCACAGATATTAAACTGGACTTAATTCAGTACGCTTTGCACGAGTTTGTCTCATTCAGACAATCTTTGGGAGTTTGGTGCACCACCATGTATCTAAAATCGGACGAAACTATATATGGGAGCTACATCTAAATACGAACCGATTTCAACAAAACTTCACAGACATCCATTTGGGCCTAATTCAGCACGCTGTGTATTTTTTTATTTTTATTTTATTTTTTTATCGATCTGACAAATATTAGGAGTTTGGTGCACCATTTTCCAAAAATCGGACGAAACTATATATGGGAGCTATATCCAAATATAAACCAATTTCCATAAAACTTGGTATACATCAATATGCACATATTTCAATACGCTATGCACAATTTTGTATCAATCATACAATCCTTGGCAGTTTTGTGGACCATTTACTTTAAATCGGACGAACATTTATATGCAAGCTATATCTAAATCTGAGCCGATTTTCACGAAACTTAACACACATAATTTTAGCCTTAATTCAGTACTTTGTGCCAAATTTTGTGAAAATCGAAAGATATATAGGGACTTCAGTGCACCATTTACAGTAAAACGGACGAACATATATATATATGGACGCTAATTTCAGTAGGGTTCGTCATTGGGCCAAATAAAAAACTTCTACTAAATTTCATACAATTCGGATCATAAATACCACCTGTACTTTGTTTGCAATTTAACACCAACAGACGGACAACCGGACATGCATAAATCGACTTAAAATGTGATTCTATGCATATTCTCAAAATGAATACATAATACCCCGTACCACAGTGTGGTGAAGAGTATAAATATGGTTCTTCTTTGGCCAGGAACCCGCCCTACATACGATTGGTCCATAGCTGTTTTTTGCATCGTGTTTACAAATTATAATCGACAGACATGTCTAGATCCACTCAGTTAGTCGAGATATGACAATCGGTATACTTAAAGGTGGATCTAGGGCCACTGTACAAAGCTATAATACCCTGACAACATACTTGTATGGGGTATTATTATGAAATTGTCCAACGATGTCATGAAAATTTTACATGCAATTTTAAAATTCGGAAATTAAAGGAACACAAATAATCGATTTGTAAAATGTAAGAACTACTCTTAGCAAAAGAGAATACATAAAATTATAGAGATATGTAGACCTATAGCCAATATTATCGCCCTCTTCGAATCACAGGCGAATTTATATGTGGTGTTCTTCCTCCTCCTTTTAACTCTATCTGACAACTAAAGTGTCACTTCCATCCTTATTGTCTTAAACCGTATACTTATTGCCAAATTATTGGAATTTTTGAAAAAGGTAATGACTTGAAGATTAGAAAACAATATTTGAATTTCTTTATTGGCTTCCGTGTAATAAAGTATTAAAAATATTGAACTCAATAAAATCAAAGAAGTTACAGCAATTCAAAAAATCACAAATTCTTTATCCATCCCAATATTGAAAACAATAATATCTATGTCTGTGTAAAATTGCATCTCATATTTTTTCTTAATAATGAATATTTTTTGAAATTTATTTCAAATAAATTTTATTCTCAAAAATACTTTGCAACGAAGCCAATATCAATTTCTCAGGAAATTATGATTATTATATTTCTGGTTTAAATCCACAAAATCCATTTGAACACCCAAAATGGCAATAATTCCTCAAATATGCAATAGACAAGCGATAACAACAACAAGAACAAGCAACAACACTTTCCTCTTTCTTTAAATACCTAATATGGATGTATTGGATGGATGGACATGTGTTTCCTTGATTGTTCAATGTTTGTCTAATGCACACATACACTTACATCTATACAAACGAAAAATACCTCCCTAATCCCGTTGAATGCACTGCACACACACACACACATACAATTGCAGCAACAGCAGCAGTAGCAATAAGATGAAGTCTTTGTGACTTCTAGTTATGTACTCTCGATGGCCAAAAGGCATTGAACGGCAGTAGCAGCAACAACAGCATCAACAGTACTTTCTTGTTAACTGCATTATGATGATCATATAATGGATTTACAGAAGTACCACCAACTGAGCCAGTTGAATGCAGAGCATCGTGAAGAGAAGATAAAGGACGGGAGGGGGAGCCGAGAAGTGAATTTGAACTGAAGCAGCAAAATGGACGTCATGTGGCTTTAGTCAGCAAATCATTTGAAGATTGAACAAACACGAAGAATGCTATCAATACATCAGTGTATGGGTGTGTGTGTGTGTGTGTGTATGTGTGCTCTTGTATTTCTGTGTGAGTGAGATTCATTCATGCGAAACACGTCAGAAACAAGCCGAAATACAGGAAATGATAGGAACAGGAGTAGAATTCTGCTGTTGTTCTTGTCTTGTTGTTGTACTTTACTTCCCAATAAAATCAATAAAAATATTTGTAGCTCCGGACAAATCAAAGGCAATTTGAACGAAAAATGCCAACAAAAATTTAGATTGTAATTGAATGTCAATTACCGTTTTCATTTCATTTAGACGTAAATTTGATAATTTAAAGATAAATTAAAAAAGTTTATATATATATGTGTGGGTACATTCGAAATAAATAAAAGAGATCATTTGAAATGGCAAAATATTCTACTTACTAAGCAAATATTTGAAGATTCTGAAAAAAAAACGAACAACAAATATTAATATTTATTAGAAGAAATTAAACATTTTGTAGAAAATATAGCATTTGTTTTTATGAGAGAACATATATATATATATATAGAACAAATACAGCTTGGTCTTTTATAAAAAGTAATCCTGGACATCTTCTATAAAAGTGCCTCTAAGTCATTATCTGTAAGCAGGTCACAAGATCATTTCTTTTAAGTGGTCCTCAGAGTATTCTATACGAAGTTATGGTCTTCTATAAGAAGACATCAAGGTCATATAACACATCTAGTTCCCCTATAATAATTCCTTATGCAAATCTATAAGAAAACATTGTGGTCTTCTATAAGAAAGCAACACAATGCTTTCTTATTAAGAAGACGCTTTGGTCCCTTTTTAGCCTCCTAAAAGATGTTTTATCTTCTATAAGAGTTACTACTCTTCTATAAGAATAACTACTACTATATGTGAACCTACTAGTCTACAAGAAGCAGATCAACGGGTATTTTATAAGTAGACGTATTGGTCTTCTATAAGAATTCCCAAGAATTATCTATGAAATCTTTACTGGAATTTTTTTTTTTTTTTTTTTTTTTGTAAGACACCTGCTAAATTTGGGTTTCTTTGAAACGATCAATATGTTCTAATGATTATAATGCAACGTGATTTTTTTTTTTGAAAATTTGCCAAGGGGTATTTAAAACCAATAATGAAAGTTCAAAAGTAGGACGGGACCGACTATATGATAACCTTCACCACATTGGTTACATACAAAAGATGTTAATATCTACAATATTCTGCAGATTAGACCTGCTCAACCATGGGAGTTGGTGCCCTTGTTAACATGTATAAAAAAGTTCGTTATCTGCGTTCTCTTCTAGTAAGTCATTTCATATGACGGTTTCTCATTTGTTCTCTGAGAATTTTTTCGTTGCACACCTCTACTGTAGATGGAACAGACATAAAATCATTGGAGGACCATAGAGATGGAATCGGGCTAAATTAAATGTGCTATCAATAAATTGAAAACCCCCATACATATACCATTCTAAAATCAATGAAAAATTGCATGTCGAACGGGCAGACTTGGATTCTTTGGTGTACCATTTGTATGAAATCGAGTAAAATTATGTATGGGGACTATATATAAACACACGTACCTAATTGAGCAACTGTTGCATACACCATTTGTTTTTTTATACCCTCCACCATAGTATGGAGGGTATATTAATTTTGTTTTTCCGTTTGTAACTTATCGAAGTAATAAAGTATATGTATTCTTGATCAGCGTAAAATTCTATGATGATATATCCATGTCCGTCTGTCTGTTGTAATCACTCTAACGTCTGAACGTATTGAGGTAGATCGCCAAAATTTTGTCTGTAGGCAGGTCAAGCTCGAAAATGGGTTTTATCGGTCCCCCAATTTTTGGTATTTTGGGGTTATTGAGCGCGTTTTTCAACCGAATTCGCTGAAATTTGCTACGTGGGGTCCTTATTGGGTACTAAATATCTCCACAAAAAATTATACATATAGTCCCACTTTTTCTGATAGCTCCCATATAACGGTACCTTTTAATTTTCAGTATTTTGGGGATTTTGATCGTATTTTTCCGCCGAATTAGCTGTAATATAGTATTTTGTGTTCTTAATAGGTCATAAATCTTTCCACAAAAAATATCTCCACAAATATGAATTTAGGTCCATTTTTTCTGATAGCCCCCATATAATGGTACCCCAATTTTCGGTATTTTGGGGTTTTTTAGAAAATTGGGGGTACCCACATATAAGGGCACCCCCCAATTTTCGGTATTTTGGGGTTCTTTAGAGCGTTTTTCAACCGAATTTGATGCAATTTGGTAACAATTGTAACAAATCTCCTTAACAATATTTATGGTTCCATTTGAAAATATGTATAGAATCACTTTCTAAGTCGATTTATGCATGTCCGTCCGTCCGTCTGCCTGTCCATGTTAAATTGTGAACAAACTACAGTTCGCATTTATTATTCGAATTGGATGAAATTTGGCACAGCTCATTCATTTGGCCCAAGGACGAACCCTATTGAAATTGGGAAAAATCGGTTCAGATTTAAATATAGCTCCCGTATATATATATATATATTCGTCCGATTTAATGTAAATGGTGCATCAAAGTCCCTATATATCTTTCTATTTGGCACAGCGTAATTCATTAGGCCTAGAATTTGCACGAAATTTGGCACAGCGTAATTAATTAGGTCTAGAATGATGTGTGTTAAATTTCTTAAATTGGTTGAAATCGGTTCAGATTTAGTTATAGCTTCTATATCTGACCAAATGAAAAAATTAGTATAGGTTGCAGAATGACATGTTTATGGATCCAATTTCATTTTGCTGGTCCTTTAAAAATGCGTCTGTTAGGATTCATCTCTTGAATATATCCAAAGTGGTGAAAGGTATTATATAGTCAACCCCGTCCGACTTTACTACTTTCCTTACTGTTCTTTTTTTTTTTTTTTTTTTTTTTTTGTTTATCACACTATACTCAATTTAATACCCTCTGCCAAATTTCGTGTAAATCGAAAAAACATAGGCCCTTCAGTGCACCATTTACATATTGGGAATTTGGTGTATCATTCACAAAAAAATCGGCCGACACTATATATGGGAGCTATGTCTAAATCTTCGCAGACATCAGACTGGACCTAATTCCGTACTCTGTGCAAATTTTTGTCAAAATCGAACAAATATTGAGAATTTGGTGTATCATTCACAAAAAAATCGGAGAAAAATATATATAGGAGCTATTTCTAAATCTGAACCGATTTTAACAAAACTTTGCAGATATCAGTCTGGACATAATTCCGTACTCTGTGCAAAATGTTTGCAGAACATTATCAGTATAGGCCCAGGTTTTGACATAAGCTTAATATAAAGGTTCTGTCTCATTTCGGTCGTTTTAACGGCACTCCCCAACCGAAATGGCTGTACCTTAGCATTTTGGTATCTTGGACGAAAAACAATATTTTTAAGAAATTTGACATATCCTTCATATAGGATCTCCCACCACCATATTCGATAATGTGAAGGTTTTAGCCGCATTTTTTCAACCTAAGTGGTATTTGGAATTTCAGATTTTTTTTGGAGGTTGACATATGTCTATACACACTGGCTACATCGCAGGTTTGGGCATAGAAAGTCACCATAAATATGCGAATACACTAATTTGTTGTAGGAGGATATACCTTATGGTGGAGGATATACAACAACGGTACCCACCAATATTTCGGGAAGTTTTTTTAATAGAATTGACTATAATTTGGTTTTGGGGTTCTGATAAGTTAAGCACATCTTCTTAGAATTAATTATCAATATTTGTTCTGTTTTTAGGGTTGTCCTCTTATAACTATACTTCGCAAATATCGATATTTTGGGGATTTTTTTTCAACCAAATTGGATGTAATATGATAATTTGGATTATTATTGGGTATTCAATCTGTAGAGAATTATCAAAATTGGTTCAAGTTTCAGGGTAGCTCTCATGTACTCCTCATTATTTCGCATTTTGGACGAATTTTTCAAGCAAATTGATTCTAATTTCATATTTCGAAGTCTCATTGGGTCATAAATAATCAATAAATCATGATATATATATATATATATATATAAGTATATGGTGTATATACTCATATATATATAAAGTTTCTATGATATGTGGATGATCGTAGGCACAACATACATATCTTGAATGATCATCTAATTGCGGAAGGAAGTAAAATGTTCGATCCAGCCGAAGGTAATGCCATTTCATTGAGAATTTTTTTCTGCGCCCAGATTTGCAATGGTGTTTTTTAATATTTGTTTCCAATTGAGCGTGAAATGCCTCAAATACCTAATAATTATTATCACATTTTTGTAGCCCTTCTCTATTTATTTAATTTACAATTTTCTATTTTCCTTTCCCTATTGTGTTCGGTTATTACTTTTCAATTAAGCGGTATTTTTATTTAATACTACTTCCTCCCCCTTCACAGTGAAATATTGTTGCAATTATGAAAGGAAATCGAGCGAATAGCGCCAGAAACAACAAAAATCTAAACAAGTTGAGGAAAAGGTACCTCTCAAGAATGCCAGAAATAATGTTTAGCACCATAGGATAAAATGGTGTTACGACTGTCTGCATCATTACACTTCTCTAAAGTGAGTAGCGCCAGCGAACACCCCTCACGCACATTGCCCGTCAAGGAGAAGTAGAAGACGAAATGAGGTGGTGTGGATGTTTCAACTTCGTCAAGTGCCGTTATGATACTCGGAAGTAATGTAAAGCGCGTTCGTTCCCTGTGCCTCTGCCTTGTTATGTAAATTTAGTGAAAACTTATTAAAAATCTGCCAACTTTACTTTTGCAACAATTTCCTGGTAAACAAGTGCAAAAACATGGCAAACAACGGGCGGGGTGGTCGTGGCAAGGCAGTTGAACGACATCCAACGGCAATTGGCATAAATGGAATAAATATTAACTTTACCTTAACCAATAAACTTTTCAAAACTGCCTGCAGAAGTTCACTCATCAAAACTGCTCAAAGTGTTATTTATAGCAAGAAAACGCTTAGCAGGCTGAATGGTTGAGTGAGCGAACGAAGGCATATAGGAGATTGTGAAGGATGTCTCCCCCGCCAATCAGCATTCCTGGAATTCTGCAGAGCATTTAAAAATTTCAATTGAAAATGTAAACACAAGAGTTAAACCACTTGAAGAACGTGTTGAAGTTATCGGCAGCATGATGACAAACAGATAGGAAAAGAGAATAACGCATCGGTAGGAGAATTTCCAGCCAAACGTAATTCTTGTCCTTGGTCAATCTGATCAACTCATTTGTAGTCCGGCGAGTGTGTCCGTGACAGCAACCTTCTTATTCGTCATTCATTTACTTATTTATTAACTCAGCCAGGTGTAATGAATGAAAAGCTTAACGCTAATATCCTGTCGTGCTCACGACAGATATACTCATCTATCCAAACATCCATAGAGTCAGCTATAACATACCTGGACAATGTCGTCATCTCAACGGCCACTTCAAGCAGGCTAAGTGGAATAAGACTGCCCTTGGGCAAAAGCATCTTTTTTTCCTTGCCGGGTATAGATATGCGCTGGCACGGCATAATGGCCGAGATGTCCAGTGTCATGCTGGACAGACGGACTTTGGACGACACAGGATATTAAATTGAAAATAACATAAGAAGATCAGTGAAAAAGCGGAAATAGCATCGACAGCCAAATCCTGTTCGTTCGTCCCGCTGAGTTGTTGCTGCATTTTTTTTTTCATCCGCATTCACTTTCCAACATTTAACCGATGTGGCCGATAGAACAGAAATTAATTGCACAAAGTTCAGGAGACAAACACAACAACAAAAAGGAAGAATAAAACATCACCAGAAACAAACCAAGAGACACAAAACAAAAATGCTCGGAAAAGAAGTGACAGAAAGGAGAGAAGTAAGAGTGACACAGAGAAATCGCTAGTTAAATAACTCCAGGGAATATTCACAACTACAGTGTGGGGCAATTATAGATGGAACAAAAATAAAGGATCACAAAGTTGTAGGCAACAAATTTTATTGACTTAATTCTTACTCAGCCAGGAAAAATTGACAATCGGACATTTCGTTTGGATGGAACACCTTTTCGATGTCGCCTTTCATCAGCAAACCGACCGAATTCAACATCTCTGAACACCATTATTATTCTCGAAATATTTACCAGAGCCTTCATAAGGTATATATAATTCTTAATTGATACAATATTCTATGCCGAATCATCCAAGTCCGTCGGTATATTCGGTATTTTCAGACATAATGTTCAATATATTTAGCTCTAATTTAATATTTTGTGCTCCCATTGGTTGGCAAATCTTCCAAACAAATATAATAAACTAACATATGTCAGCTTCGTGAGCGAATGTGGGAATTATTTAAATACCAATATCGAACATAGTTACAATTTAGTACCTTTTAGTACATTTATTCTCTTATAGTACGTACTTCCAAAGCGACCTCCTTATCTCAACACTACACACCAATTCTGACCGCAGCTGAAATCTAGCTCTGTACTAAATTTGGTATCATTGATAACCCTTCATATTCTTATAATACTTTTTTCTAAAAATTCCCAAATTTCAAATATTCTCGTAGATTCACCAAAATCCAAATTTAGTACCATTTAGAACACATTTATATAAATTTCCATAATTACGTACTTTAATAATCATAAGTCCAAATTTCGAAAACTTCTCACAAACCTTATTTCAAATTTCAGGATTCCAGCTCTATCGGTTCACCTAAATCCAATTTGTATCATATTCAGTACCATTTAGTACACATAGGTAAAAAAATTCCATTAGCACCTACATCGGTTCATTCTAAATTCAAATTGTACTATTTAGTACACATAAGTACGAATATTCAAAACTACCTATATACTACCTATTCCACATTTCAGGATTCCAGCACTGTCGGTTCACCTAAATCAAAATTGTAATTAATTTATTACCATTTAGTACCCATAAGAACAAATTTTCAAAATTACATCCATAACCCAATCTACCCAAATCTAAATTGTACCAAATTTAGTATCATTTAGTACACATTAGTACTAATTTCTAAAATGCATTAATAATCTTATTTCCAAATATCAGTGTTCCAGCTTTATCGATTGACCCAAATTTAAATTGTACCAAATGTAGTACCATTTAGTACTATTGGTACACAATCATAGCTACCACATATACATATATATTCGTCCGATTTTACGTGCACTAAACTCCTAATAATTGTCCGATTAAAACGAAATTTTGCACAGCGTATCAAATTGAGACTTGAATGGTGCAGATGCAGCCATAGATTCCATATATATTTCGAACGGGTGCGGCGTACCGAATAGCGTGTAACAATTTTGCTATAAATTGTTTTCCATAAATTTGTCGCATGGTACGCAGACGACTTTAAATTTGCCCGAATGAAATTAAATTTAACATAGGCTGGAGAAAGGCATGAGTATGTTCCTTCGGGGGACATTGATATACAATTGTAAGGATACATATGTGCATTATACCCAAAGTGGTGAAGGGTATCATATAGTCGGCTATTCCGACTTTACTTCTCTTCTTACTGGTTTGTAATTGAGTTTTACTACTAAGGGTGATGATCATTTGAATAATTTTTAATTCAGTTTTGCCTCTTTAGAGTTGAGCTTAATGATCGAAGTTTTTCATTGAAAAGGAAATCCAGGGGAAAGCCTACGCAACCTACCCTAAGTAATACTCGAGAAATCCCCTGGTCGAATAATCAAAGTGAGACTAGCAAATCGTCAACTGTGATTTTATGGAAATTGGTTGCGGAGCATAAACCACATATAATTAGTCCATCTAAAGTTTTACTACATTGAGATCGATGTGGATACACATTGGGCAACATTCAACTCGCTCGCTATTTGCGGAAAAAGGAGGACAGGACCAAAGTCATATTTTCTGCGAAGAACTCGTACTCTGAACCATGAATCCTAAATGCTATAAATAAGCCATGGAAATGCTGACTGTTTTGAATTTGGGGAATTTACGAAATATAGCTTCAGAGAACATTCCATCCTTTCTGAGATATCAGTATGGATGTTATCATTAGTATTGGTGTTAATCACTGCAGATTAGTCACGGAATATAATCCGAAAATTAGTTGAAATCGTTTGAAATTGCGATAAGTCGCCCCAAACATTGCAAAGTGGTCGTTTAGGCCGGTCTTCCGATGCCTTGAACATAGAAAAAGAATATCACCTAGAGAAAAATATCTGTCGTGATGCATGTAATGTGTCCCTTCACATACCAGTCGAAGTCTAAACCAGAACTGACATGAAAACCAGACCATAAAATATAGCAAAGCCTTCATTCGTCCAAATGGAGTGATAACCCCGAAACTGCTTAATTTGGTCCTTACCGGTGTTATACGCTAGAATAAAGATCAACCCTCTGGGACGGAAAAAATGACCGCTAGTTAATCCAAGATCACCCTGCGAACACAGAAATATAAAAAGTCGAAATAAACAACTTAATTTTCCCGTATTTAATAATCCAGTAGCTAGAGGTATGGCCCCGTGCCTGATGAAGTACCTATAAACCTAGTTATAATGCCATTCATCAGGAGAACCATAAATCTACAAATGTTAGAACAATGCAGATGCAGCCAATAAGTTGATGAAAACTCCTGATATTGAAATTTCAGTGAAAGCTGTCACATGGCTTAAAACAGAATTATAACGCCATGTTTTCCGTGGCATGCAGGATTAGGGGTGTAGAGAAGCAAGAAAACTTCGCCGGCTCAAATTCGAGATACCGCAGAATTTGTGGAAAAAGAGTATGTAACACGTCAACAGCCTTTAAGTAGTCAATCTGCCTATTGGTATCCTGCAGACCTTGAAAATTGTGCATCGCTATATAAAGTATAAATTAAAATCCAAAAAAAAATCTAACGGTTCTGGAACGAGGAAGAAGTACCTACAGAAAAAAAAACATTCTTCGATGATATTTCGTGTTATCAAAGCTGTTGTAATGCCATATTACAGCGTATTCATATTAAATTAAAATGAGCTGATTTCGATATGTTCAATGTAAGTTTCGTATTTTGTTTTCTCTTAGAAGCAATTAGCAAAATTCTGATAAAGTTTGGGTGCGCTATCTATCGACTGCAGTTAGACCAATTTCTATGTTTTTTTTATTTTTTTTTTTTTTTTTTAATTGAATATGTCAGGACTCTCAAATGTCGAAAATCGGACTGCTCGGTAGTCGTAAAAAAAAGAACTAAAATAAAAAAGGTTTTTGCTCTAATTCAAATTTAATATCAAATTAAATTCTCGATTGTGTGTGTCGACTCCTCGTGCCCTTTTCAAGAGTGCGTTAAATGCTAAGAGAAAATATGTGGCATAGAAGCTCCAAGATAAGTTTTTTATTCGTACAGACGAGAAAGTAAGAAATCTGGATAACCCAGAAATTTTCGGCTTACATCGAAATAAACCTCCTTCATAGAGAAGGTAATATAAAAAGTCAACAGACTAGTTCCAATCCAGATATTGGTATATTAAGTAGATTTGTACGAGGGTATAATTCGAAACATGTAACCCCAACACATACACCTGCAATTACCCACTCCTATAAAAAAATACATTTGTTAACAAAGTCCCCTCACTTTTAATACACACTGTATAAAATTTAATATTACACTCACAGAAGAAAAAAAAACACATGGATGGATACCATGCCATTAAGAATGAAATACAAGAGAATTCGCAAGTGGACATAAGCGGGATAATGAGATTTCATGTGTGATTAAAATTCAATTGTGTTCGCGCTACAAATCAAACGAGTTATTTAATTATTTGCTTTGAATCGTTCGTCCGACCGTTAGCCCGTTCGTTTGATGATATGTGAACGTTGTGCGTAATGAGAACGTGCCATACATTGCAACGTCGTGAAATGAAGTCACTTCGTAATGGGGGGTCCTGACCAGTTGCTAGCAGCTGGCATATGATATGGTTGCCGAGAATGGTGGTATATCAAGTAAATAGATAAATATCTTTTTAATGTAGTCTAATGGGGAAAATATATGTTTGTAGTTTCTAGTTTGTTTATGATGGTAGAAAAATGTGTTTGTTAAAAAAGGATATAAAAATAGCAACAACTAATGAAACTTGTTTACACATTAATTTATTATTTTATATTATTTCTTCATAATTTTGCTGTAAGAAAATAATATTTAAGTCGGAAGTGGAGCTGTGTGTGAAACAGGGCTTTACATGGCTCAAGCTTGTTTTGATTAATGAATTGTGTAACCCACATTTCACACACATACACATGAAACATTAATTGTTGTACCGGGCGTATGATTAATAGATTCGTGTGTGTGTGTAATTTTATATTGCGTATACGCCAAGGGTGTTCCATGGGAGTATACATTTTTGCCTCGCAATGCATTTTTATACGCTTCACCAAACTGTGGTACAGGGTATTATGTCTTTGTGCATATGTTTGTAACAGCCAAAACGACACGAGATAGACACATGGTTCCTTTTGAGAATATGCATAGAATAACTTTCTGAGTTGATTTATGCATGTCCGTCCGTCCGTCTGTCCGCCTGTAGATGTTAAATTGTAAACAAAGTACAGGTCGCATTTATGATCCGATTTGGATAAAATTTGGCACAAGTCACTTATTTGGCCCAAGGACGAACCCTAGGTTATCCTTTTCAAAAATATTCTTTAAAAAATCCACGCCTCTTGGTTATCCTTTTCAAAAATATTCTTTAAAAAATCCACGCCTCTTGGTTATCCTTTTCAAAAATATTCTTTAAAAAATCCACGCCTCTTGGTTATCCTTTTCAAAAATATTCTTTAAAAAATCCACGCCTCTTGGTTATCCTTTTCAAAAATATTCTTTAAAAAATCCACGCTTTGTCTGCGGCCTTTTCAAAAATATTCTTTAAAAATTCCACGCCTTGTCTGCCAGCCTTTTCAAAAATATGTTTTAAAAAATCCACGCCTCTTGGTTATCCTTTTCAAAAATATTCTTTAAAAAATCCACGCCTCTTGGTTATCCTTTTCAAAAATATTCTTTAAAAAATCCACGCCTCTTGGTTATCCTTTTCAAAAATATTCTTTAAAAAATCCACGCCTCTTGGTTATCCTTTTCAAAAATATTCTTTAAAAAATCCACGCCTCTTGGTTATCCTTTTCAAAAATATTCTTTAAAAAATCCACGCCTCTTGGTTATCCTTTTCAAAAATATTCTTTAAAAAATCCACGCCTCTTGGTTATCCTTTTCAAAAATATTCTTTAAAAAATCCACGCCTCTTGGTTATCCTTTTCAAAAATATTCTTTAAAAAATCCACGCCTCTTGGTTATCCTTTTCAAAAATATTCTTTAAAAAATCCACGCCTCTTGGTTATCCTTTTCAAAAATATTCTTTAAAAAATCCACGCCTCTTGGTTATCCTTTT
>NW_026884486.1:0-57090 GCF_032173495.1 Musca vetustissima | reverse complement strand
CGATGTTTCAGTGAGGAGTTATCATGCCCGCCATCGAAAATATGGACTTTTCTTTGAACCCAAAAAACAACAACAACAAATTTTGGTAAATTATTTTTTTCTACCTTTTTAAATCTTCAAATATATATGTGCCAAGTTACAAACCTTAACAAGCATTGGTATTCATTTACCAGAAAAATTTTGTGGACCTGGCAAAAATGAGCTTCATTAGAATTTTCAAAAAAAGGAATGAAAAAATATCTTTTAAAAATTCTTGCATGTAAAATTCTTTAAAAATTGTCCACTCTCTGCTGCTTTTCAACAAAAATTCTACCTTAAATTCCAAATCCTTTTTCAATTATTTTATTATGTATGGTTCGTTGGGAATGTGGCAAATTAGAATTGGAAAGGAAACATTTTCCTGTGTCACGATATATCCTTACTCCCATATGAGATATATCCCTCAGTTTACGAAAACAACCTCAGGCACGTCTCACATAAATGTTGGTTTGGTGTACCAAATGTGCCTGACAAAAGGAAGGATGCTGCCATCATCCACACACCATTACGACAAACACGTGCAAGATCATATAAGGTATACAAAATATTTACAAATACTGCAAATAAAATACCCCACACACATGCATGAACTACAACTATACACATATATAGGTGTGTGTGTCCTTAAATACGTGACAAATCTTAATGTTGTTTTCTGGTCGAGGAACCAAAGGTCAATAAAAATCAATCATCTTAAGAGCTGCTGCTTATCCTAACTTGTATACACATTTGTTGTTGTTGTTTTTGGGTTTTTGTTGTATCTGCAGTAAAATCCCCCGACCTTTGAAAAGAACAAATTCAAGAATTTCGTTTTGTCCTTTGAACTTCAAAATAACATTTGTTGGTTAGATGTAACGGCAAGACTTTAGCACACGAAACAAATTTCCCCTCCTCCTATGCCCAATACATGGAAAGAAATATGGTTTCCGGTCATGTTTAAATAAATATAATTTATGCCGGAATTTTTTTCTTTACATTTTTAAAATGGAATACTTTAACATTTTTGCCACTTGTTAAAGTTTTCCAGCTGTTGAGAGAGAACGCTTATAAAGGTCAAGTGTAATAGTAATCCTTGTGTTGAAGAACGCGAATCCTTTGAAGATTTATTGTATACAAACACCACAGCAATTTTGATGAGTAAAATAATATAGGTTATTTGGTGTGTGTGTGTGGGATGTTTAATGATGGCATTTATACTTTCCAAAGGCCAATTTAACTAACATTTGCTCCTCTTTTAGGTATAAAAATTATTTCATTTTATAAACTTAGTTCAGTACGCTATACCAAAATTCGTCGAAGTGAACGATTTTCAGGGACTTTGGTGCACCATTTACCTAAAATCAAAAGAAACTATATATGGGAGCTATATCTAAATCTGAACCGATTTTCCCGAAACTCACCACTCATCATTCTACACTCAATTCAGTACGCTATGCCAAATTTTGTGCAAATCGAATTATATATAAGGACTTTGGTCACCATTTACACAAAATCAGACGAAACTATATATGGGAGCTATATCTAAATCTGAACCGATTTTCACGAAACATAGCACACATCATTCTGGGGCACCAACGTATAGGGACGTTGGTGCCCCATTTACCTAAAATCGGACGAAAATATATATGGGAGCTATATCAAAATCTGAAACGATTTTTACCAATTTCAAGAGGGTTCGTCCTTGGGCCAAATAAGTGACATTTATTAAATTTCATCTAAATCGGATCATAAATGCGACCTGTACTTTGTTTACAATTTAACATCAACAGACTGACGGACATGCATAAATCGACTAAGAAAGTGATTCTATGCATATTCTCAAAAGGGATTCCTTTTGCCTGTTACAAACATATGCACAAAGACATAATACCCTTTACCACAGTGTGGTGAAGGGTATAAAAAGGGATACTAAATGAGGTCATGAAAAATGATTTGTTGCAATTTGAAAATGGCGAACTTTAATTTGACTTTTAATTTGTATACCCTACACAACTATGTTGTCAGGGTATTATAGCTTTGCGCAGCCCAAAAGTTTGTAACGCCACGAAATATTGGTCCTAGACCCACCACATCTCGACTAGCTGAGTCGATCTAGACATGTGCGTCCATCCGTCTGTCCATTATAATATGTATACACGATACAGGCCACAGTTATTGATCAATCTTCATGATATTTTGCATGTAGGATGGATTCTGGCCAATGAAGACCCCTATTGTTTTTTATAAAGATCGGGTTATATTTAGGGGATGAAATGGACCAAATACTTAATTTTTGTCCGTTTTTTGGTCACTCTAGAGACCTCAATATGGCCCAAACATGGCGAATTTTTACATGGAGAAGGAGATCGGTCAATATTTAGCGGGTCAAATGGACCGTGACTTTTGTGTCAAAAATGACAAATTTGTATTCTTTGCCATATATATTTACTCCTGGAGGACATTGACCTTTAAATTGGTACCAACTATATTGTCGTATGTACTCGGATGTGGTGCTTACGGTGCTTACGTATTCAACTATTATTTAGTAACCCATTAACATACTAGAGGGTGGAAATATAGCACTGATCGCTTTGAAATTTTCCATGAAGATCAATGTATACTGCTCCGCTTACTGGTTATATCTCAAAACGAGTCGAGTAAATCTGTTATTGTTTGAGAGCAAATGGAAATTGTTGAGTATTCAATTTTTGTATGGAGAACATAAAATGAATAGCATTGTAAGCATTAAAACTGCACGTGTCCTTCCAGAACACTTTGAAATGGTTGTCGGTTCTATAGGCGAGTTGAAACGAGGGTCCTTCGTGTGGGTCTCTAAAAAATATTCTTTAATAAATCCACTCTTGTGTGAATCTTTTATTAAATCCACGCATTGTGTGGATCTCTAGAAAATAAAACCACGCCTTGTGTGGATCTCTAAAAAAATATTCTTTTAATGTATATTGTGTTTGTGTTTTAATATATATATATATATATATATATATATATATACCTAAAATCTTTAATAAATCCACGCCACTGGTGGCCGTTGAAAAAATGTTCCTCAACACAAATATTCCTTACGCTTTAAAAAAAATATCAAATAAATGCCTTATGACGTCATTCATACCTCTTTACACTTAGCACGTACATTTGCAAAGGCAGAAACCGCCCAATTATTACAACTGTAATGAGTAGAAACTTCAATCTTCAATAGTATTATTCTCCCTTTTCTCTCTCTCTCTCTTTACTAGGGAACATCTGTTATTGTTTCTATAATTGTTTTCTAATTAAACGTCGTAGTTAGTTGTCGTGGCACTTTAAATTCGTTTGCATGCCTATGTGTTGGGCTCCATAGATTTGCAAGAACAAATCATTTTATTGTTTATTAAAATGTAACAATTTAATTGATTTATTAGTGCAAAACAATATTGTGTAATTTTTGTTAAGTTGTTGTTAAATTTGCATATCTGAGAAGCAAAAACTTGATCTCCTTTTGTTTGTGACGTTTGCAAAGTGTTGCGGAATCAAAATACGACATCTGATCCCGTTACTTGTATGAGCGCAACATGAACTCTCTTCAAATGAAGCGTAAACGTATGTGAGTAACAAAATAAATAAAAGAGATTTTAAAGAGCGCCGCTTATTTGTCATTTATTTATTTATTTTTTTTTGTTATGCAAGGATAGAAAATTGAAAGAAGTAGCAAAAACAACAAACTTCTCGTTTGTTATTGTAATTTGTATTTTGTGTGTTCGGTTGTAATGAAATAGTGATGGTTGTTATTATTGGGTGAAGTGAGAAGTGTTTGAAATTAAGATAGCTGAAAGAGGTGCAGCGGGTGTGTGTGAATAATAAAAAGATTTTTAACTAAAGAAGACATGTTTATGTTTGCTCACCTAACGTTGTTGTTTGACTTGCCAATTGGTGCTGTGCAGAGTGTTGGTAAGTGTTTATTGAAATTTAAGAAAATTAAACTATTTTTGTTATATATTTTTGAACTCATTAACTGCAGTTAATGATTTCATACCCAATTTTTGGGTAATAATTAAAATAGCTATGTGATAGCAGTGACGATAGCTGGAGAACATCCCTTAAATTCTTAAAATTTTCGTAGAAGCTGTGTCCTATCACTATTATGTCATCCAGGTATACATTGCCTCCCTTTCAACACATGCACAATAAGCCTCAAAATGTAGCCGGGGCGTTAGAGATTTCAAATAGTATGCTATTGAACTGCCAGAGACCGACATTAATCTTGAACGTAGTTTTCTTCATATCTTTTTCGGCGATGTCTATTTGCCAGTATCTACTATGCAGGTTGATGGTGGAGAACCATACCATCCCGTATTGCTTCTCTCAAATAGTGGCACTGAACAAGATACCCAGAACTAATAAGAGATGATGGTATAGAGTTTATACCACCTAGCCATTGAACTGCCAGAGACCGACATTAACCCTGAACGTAGTTTTCTTCTTATCTTTTTCAACGATCTCTACTTACCAGTATCTATTATGCAGGTCGATGGTGAAGAACCACACCGTCCCGTATTGCTCCTCTCAAATAGTGGCAGTGAACAAGATACCCAGAACTAATAAGATATGATGGTATAGAGTGTATACCACCTAGCCAAGATAAGGTCAGAATATCAATCGGCTGAAGAGTAATAAAGCACCAGCAGCCAATGTGATAGCAGCCGAACTATTCAGGACCGATGGTCAGATGCTGGTCAGGTCATGCACCAGCTGATTAGTACAATTCTGCTAGAGGAGTATATGCTCAACGATTGGAACCTCAGCATCCTGTGTCTCGTGCACAAAAAAAAAAAGAGAAAAGACGATATGTGCAACTATAGAGGAATTAGTCTTCTTCCCATCGCATATAAAGTGTTGTCTAGCGTGCTGTGTGAAAGAGCGAAGCCAATGGTCAATGACATTATTGGACCATACCAATGCGGCTTCAGACCTGGCAAATCCATCATTGACCATATTTTCACTTTGCGCCAAATCCTGGAGAAGAAAAAAACCACGAAAAAAACATCGACACATTTTACCTATTTGTCGACCATAAAGCCGAATTCGACAGCACTATCCGTTCAGAGGTATTTAAAGCCATGTCCGCGTTCGGCATTCCTGCAAAATTAATACGGTTATGGATAACTTTGAGTGGCACAAGATCAGCAGTTTAAGTCAGAAATGACCTATCGGAGCCCTTTTATACCGAAGAGGATTAAGACAAAGTGACAGTTTGTTGTGTTATCATTTTAACATCCTGCTTTAAAAGGTCATATGAGGCGTAAAGATGAACAGAAATGACACTTGTTACTCGCCTACACCGATGACATCGACATAATGGGTCGAACGTTGTGAGCGGTAACCGCCACCTTTGAACGAATTGAGAAGGAGTCTGTCAAAGTGGGACTGACAGTAAATGGCGAGAATAGCAATTTATGGTATCAACGCGCAAGACGTCCAATAGACTCGAATCAACTGTGGAACTTGAGAACTATAGCTTCGAGGCAGTCAAAGATTTTATATACCTTGGTATAAGTAAAACTGATGACATTAGTTTTAAAATTCAGAGAAGGATAGCAGTTTAGAAACAAGGTCGTCTCCCGCCAGACCAAACTCACACTTTGCAGTCTTCATGACTACAGACATTTCGGTGTTAGTTTCCAAATTTATTACAGCTGGTGAACAGTCAGAAGATTGGCAAATTTGTTTTTGCTTGTTTAAAAGGTTAAACATTCTAAAAGAAAACAATTCGTCCTCATTGCTTTTCACCAGAGTATTCGCTATTATATCCCTCAATCACAAATTGAGGGGGATTGAAAAGGGGGATTGATTTTTTCATAGAAAATATCATATTTGGGACAGGAGGTGACAGACACACTCTTGAATAACTGAATAAATTATTATTATTCGTTTTTTTTTGTCGCTTCCATATTACTTTTTAATGTCACTTGTGTTTAAATAACATATGATGACAAGTCCTTTGTAATATGAAGAGAACATCTTTTGGCACCGTTTTACCCTGCCGACGAGAATTAATACCAAAAAAGATGCCACACACTTTTTATTAAAGTGCGTGTTTTTATACTTTCGTGAAAGATAGCGTTGAAGACCGATGGGACTTCATGAAATGACATCTACCATTATTATTTATAAGCGTGCATGCTTCGATGTTTTCATGTATGCTTCATCATGTTTCCCATTCAAAGGAAAACTTATGTAGGTGAGGAAGAAGAACTCCTTCACAATTGTGTATTATTAAAGAACTACATGTGCCATTTGGCCATCTGTAGTTTCTGATACGGACCAAAAGGATGACACACGGCCTGTCCCCAAATATTGTAAACATTTCCCTGTTGTATACGTGTAGGCTTTTGTCGGTGGTAAGATAATATATACGAGCCAACATCTGTTGAATCTTCAAGGTTGGTTTTCTTACCTGGAAAATTTCGTCGTGAAAGGTAAATATGTAAGTGATATTAAACGGTATTTTCTTTAACAGGAAATTAATACAAAAGAAAAAAGAGAGTAGCGTTTTATTATGCTGGTATTTTTTAAGTATTAATACAAACATGAATATGTTTTCAAATAAGTGTGGGATATGTGGATTTTTTACAAAAATATTTTTATTCCAAGTATAATTTCTTTCAATTTCAAATAGGAGCATTGCATTTGGAAAGAACATTTTATTGAATTTTTTCAACATATAGTCCCCATTTAACGGTATCCCAGATATCCAGATAACGATAAATAGAAAGGTTTTTCAGGGATCAATACAAACTCACATAGATCAAGCTTCAATTACCAACCTACATAAGGCGTGGATTTTTTAAGAACATTTTTTTCAAGGACCAACCTACATAAGGCGTGGAATTTTCAAAGAATATCTCTTCAAGGACCAACCAAAAGAAGGCGTAGATTTTTTAAAGAAGGCGCGGATTTTTTAAAGAATATCTCTTCAAGGACCAACCAAAACAAGGCGTGGATTTTTAAAGAATATTTGCCATAGACTGTCATTAGTAGTGGATTTTTTAAAGAACATCTCCCAAGGACTACCAATAGCCGTGGACTTTCTAGAGATAATTTTCCAAAGACTTACAACAGGCGTTGATTTTTTAAAGAAAAATTTCCAAAGACTACCAAAAGGCGTGGATTTTGTTCAAGTACCAATACAAGGCGGAGATTTTTTAAGGAATATTTTTTGAAGGACCAATACAAGTCGTGGTATTTTTAAAGGATATTATTTAGAAAATTTCGGTTGTATTTTGATACATTACACAACTATGTTGTCAGGGTATTATTGCTTTGTGCAACCCCAAGAGTTTGTAACGCCGCGAAATATTGATCCTAGACCCACCTTTAAGCATACCGATCGTCATATCTCGACTAGCTGAGTCGATCTAGACATGTGTGTCCGTCCGTCCGTCTGTCCATTATAATTTGTAAACACGATACAGGCCACAGTTATGGACCAATCTTAATGTATAATGGGTTCTGCCCAATGAAGACCCCTATTGTTTTTGGTAAAGATCGGTTAATATTTAGGGGATTAAATGGACCAAATACTAAATTTTTGTCGGTTTTTCTGGTCGCTCCAGAGGCCGCAATAATGGTCCGAACATCGTGAAACTTTCCATGGAGAAGGGGATCAGGCCAAAGAATAAACATGCCTGTTTTCATAAAGATCGGTCAATACTTAGCGGGTCAAATGGACCCTGACTTTTGTGTGAAAAATAACAAAATTTGTATTCTATAGCGTATATATTTACCCCTGAAGGTCATAGACCCGAGAAGTTGATAGTATATCCAAGAGGAGTAGTTCACCTTTAAATTGATATCAATTATATGGTCGGATGTACTTGGATGTGGGAGTTACACGTAAATATTTTCATGAGCTTACGAATTCATATATTATTTAGTAACATATTACCATAATAGAGGGGGAAAATATAGAACTCGGTTTGATTTTTTTTTCCTTGAGGATCCAGGTATGGTCAAGGACAACGCCTATAATTTTCGGTGATGATCAGGTGGGATGAAGTGGACCCAAAACTAAATTGCTTGTATTTTTTCGAGTCGATCTATAGGCCACAAGCCGAAAATCACAACACAACGCACGGTGAAGGGAAACCGGACATGTAATTAAAAGTGCTGTACAGAATATTGGGATATTCGAAAAATATGTCAGTGTAAGGAAGAGGTGCTGTTGATCTCTAATCGGTCAAGAGGGTACAAATATATCGAAATAAACATATGTAAAAGTTAGAGTTCCGTGGTAGTTGTGTAGGGTATCATATGGTCGGTCCCGTCCGACTATACTGCTACGCTCATTGATTTAATAATATTTTTTCAATGATTTTTATGTTCGGATTTTTTAAATGTTCAAGCTTTTTTAAGAATATTTTTACAAGGACTACTATATATTGGGGGATTTTAAATACTATTTTTTCAACGACCATCACAAGTCACGACATCTAAAAACGTGGAGTATTTTCTACATGATGAGAAACCTATAATTCTGTTATTTAATTCCCTTCCTCTTATAATTTCACCAAAAAAGACCCTAACTACAACGTATGTTTATGTTGCAAGCGTGGTGCTGCTCCGTTAGAAAAATTTTTTATTTCTTTTTTTTATTTGAGGCTATAAAAATATGATATTTTTTGAAATATACAGTGAATACTTAAGCATTTTATAAGTACGCAATTTTTTCGGAACATAAATCAGCTAAGAGACCATGAGTATCATAAACACCAAGGCAACATTTTAACAATACCTTTTGTTGGTAACAACAATCAGGACGTCTTGAAAATAAAGACGGTAGTAGAGGAAAATATTTCTAAAATTTTAGTAGAGGTTTGCTATGTTTGAGTATGATTAATTCGAATGAATGTAGTATGCGGCATTTTGTTTCTCTACAATAGTATGGGTTTTGGTGGTGAAAACACGTTTTTGGTGATCGAATTTCGCGATATTTGCACCTTTTGACCGATTGGAGGTTAACAAATATTACTTATATTCGGTACAGCCCTACTTATTATTTGTCCAGATTCCCTTCACCATGGGTTGTGTGGTGATGTTCGACTTTCAATTGTGACCTATAGATGGACTCGAAACAAAAACCCAAAAAATTAAGTTTTCAGTCCAATTCATCCCAAAATTATTATCTGATCATCACCGAAAATTAAAGCCGTTGTCCTTGACCATAGCTGGATCCTCATGGAAAATTTAAAAGCAATAAGCGCTATATTTCCGCCCTCCAGTGTGGTAATGTGTTACTAAATAATATATGAATACATAAGCACCTGTAAATATAAAAGTGTAACTCCCACATCCGGGTGCATACGACAATATAATTGACATAAGTTTAAAGGCCAACCATTCCTCTTGGATATACTACCAATTTCTCGGGTCTATGCCCTTCGGGGGTAAATCTATACGCTATAGGATACAAATTTTGTAATTTTTCACACAAAAGTCAGTGTTCATTTGATCCGCTAAATAATGACCGATCTTTATCAAAACAGGCATGCTTATTCGCGATGTTTGGGTCATAATTATGGCCTCTGGAGCGACACATAAAATCAGACAAAAATAAAGTTGTTGGTCTATTTCATCCCCTAAATATTAAGCCATCTTTACCAAAAACAATAGGGGTCTTAATTGGCCAGAGCCCATCTTACATGCAAAACTTCGTGAAAATTGGTCCATAACTGTGGACGGACGGACACACATGTCTAGATCGACTCAGCTAGTCGAGATATGAAGCTATAATACAATGACAACATAGTTGTGTAGGGTATTAACATATCGATCAGTAGGCCTAAATGCAGGCCGATATAGTTCATTCTGGAACCTGATGTTCTAGTTATACCCTTCACCACACTGTGGTACAGGGTATTAGCCCTTGTGCATATGTTGGTAACAGGCAAAAGGAAACAACTGTTGATGTTAAACCAGTGAGTGGAGCAGTATAGTCGGACGGGCCGACAATACGATACCCTACACAACTAACTCGAAACTCCAACTTTCTGCGTATGTTTATTCCCAGCCTTGGCAATATTTCGTGATATTTGATCAAACTAGCCCGATTAGAGGTCAACAGCACCTCTTTCTTACACTGACATATTTTCCGAATATTAATATTCATATTAAGTACAGCTCTTCTAATTAATTGTCCAGATTCCCTTCACCGTGGGTTGTGTTGTGATGTTCGGCTATTATAGGCATCGACTCGAAAAAGCACAAAAGATAATTTTTCGTTCCACAAAAGACAGGGTCCATTTATCCCGCTAAATACTGACCGATCTTTATAAAAATAGTCATGCTCATTTTTTGGCCTGATCCCCTTCTCCATGTAAAAATCGGGATCTTTGGGCCATAATTGCGGCCTCTGGAGCTACCAGAAAAACCGACAAAAATTATGTATTTGGTCAATTTCATCCCCTAAATATTAACCGATCTTCACCAAAAGCAATAGGGGTCTTCATTGGGCCGAACCCATTCTACATGCAAAATTTCGTGAAGATTGGTCCATAACTGTGGCCTGTATCGTGTTTACAAAATATAATGGACAGACGGACGGACGGACACACATGTCTAGATCGACTCAGATAGTCGAGATATGACGATCGGTATACTTAAAGGTGGGTCTAGGACCAATATTTCGCTGCGTTACAAACTTTTGGGGCTGCACAAAGCTATAATACCCTGACAACATAGTTGTGTAGGGTATAAAAAGTACAGGTCGCATTTAAAATCCGATGTGGATGAAATTTGATAAAGATCTCTTCAGATTTAGATATAGCTCCGACATATTTATTTTTGTACGATTTTATGTAAACGGTGAACCAAAGGCCCTACATTTCTTTCGATTTGCACGAAAATTGGCTTAGCGTACGGAATTGAGGCTTTAATGCTGTGTGCTAAATTTCATGTACATCGGTTCCGATTTGTTAAGTCAATACCCTCCATACTATGTTGGAGGGTATAAAAATAAGGCTATTGGAAATTTGGGCTAGGACCTCGTATGTACCGAAATCCTCAAAATCCTAAATTAAAATATCGAATAATGGGGGTAACGTAACTCCAAAACTTGGACTAATATTAATAATTTTTGGAATTAAAGTCTCAAATATAAAAATGCAGCCAATTCGTTTGAAAAACGTGCCCAAAACTAGCAAAATTTTGAATATAATATATATAACGTTATACGATGTGGGCGATACCCTAAAAAGTAGGCCGATATTGATAATATTTTGTTGGAAGGTTTGCTACCCCTATAAGTACCTAATATACCAAACTACAGTCAATTCTGCTGAAAATCATGTACAAAATCCTCAATATAGAAAGTGGACTTAGAGTCTTTACATGATGTAAGCCAGTGGCATGTGATGATTTGGACTTAGCACCTTTACTCATCAATACAAAACAACAATAACCTCATTATACATGAATGTATCAAAATATCAATTTCTACAAAAATTGGCTTGTTGCTTCATTACAAGTTAAGCCAGCGATATTTGAGTTCGTTCAATTTCATCTCAATGTTGCTTTGAAAAGGCAATATTTGTTTGGATCCCTATTTGGAATGTAGTGAAGGGTATCATATATACGGCCCAGTACGACTTTTCTACTTTCCTTACTGGTTTCTTGTATCGATATCTTTCGAAGACATATGACTAGTTTTGGAATGCCGTATTTTTAGGTTTTAAACTGACAATTTCGAGTACAGAATATTTCGAGTACTGAATTCGATTGAAAAACGCGCTTGTGATGCCTACATAACCATTGTATTACCCGAAAATCAAATTCCTTCCAAACATGTAGTGTAGGGTATTTAAGGATTATAACCTTTCACATCACAACCTATAATGCCACACAAAATATTCAACTATTCATTGTTTCCTCAATGAATTGAGTGTACCCATTCATTTTGAATTTTTTGTAGTAGTAAAATACATAAATTTCACCACGTTGAGTAATTTGGAAACCATCATTATGACTACTGTAGTAGCAGCAGTCAAGTACTTGTAGTCCAGTAATATTTACTTGCAAATGTGTGTCGAACATTAAATGCACTCTAAAAAAGTGTACATTCTCCGAATTCCTTTTTGTAATTTCGTTTGTCCCTGCAGTAGCAAAATTCCATGAAAAATTACATTGCGAGTGAAATTGTTTTGGTCTCCCTTTGAACAAATCCCGGACGAATGGATTAATGGCTGAGTGGCTTGCTCGGTCGCTCATTTGCTGTACCTCACCAGCATTTTATGGTTTGTTAATTTAAGTGAAATAAATTATTTGTTGTTGGTGTTGTTGTCGTCAACGCAGTTCCCTAGAAGGGAGACAGCGTAACACGCAAAAGAAAGAAATTTTCTTAAGAAAAGAGGCGAAGAAGAATAATGGTTTTTATTATTCTCCTTCTGCTGGGTTAGCCAGGGAAAATTTTCACTGATTTCTTTATTTATTTTTGTATGGAAATGAAAGTGATGGAAAAAACAGTTGAAAGGAAAAGAAATGAACTTTTATTCATATCGTCGGCTCCCCTGGTTGCCTTCGTGGCTACCTTCCCTGCTGCTGATTTGCTGTTTATGCCATTCGTAAGTCATGCATATATTTGTGTCCCTGTTTCTTTAGTATTAAATGGAGCATGGAAATTGTATGTGCGTGTGTCCTTACAATAATATTTTTAAATATTTATTTACATTCATTCGGTTTTTATTTTCTTTCCATTTGACAATAGCAACACAGCAATTATCTTTGGAATCTCTCGTGAGCCTATGAGCGGAACCGTTGTTGTTTCGTTATGCCACCATTACAAGGCGTGGATTTATTAAAGAATATTTTTTCAAGGACCAATACAAGGCGTGGATTTATTAAAGAATATTTTTTCAAGGACCAATACAAGGCGTGGGTTTATTAAAGAATATTTTTTCAAGGACCAATACAAGGCGTGGATTTATTAAAGAATATTTTTTCAAGGACCAATATAAGGCGTGGATTTATTAAAGAATATTTTTTCAAGGACCAATACAAGGCGTGGATTTATTAAAGAATATTTTTTCAAGGACCAATACAAGGCGTGGATTTATTAAAGAATATTTTTTCAAGGACCAATACAAGGCGTGGATTAATTAAAGAATATTTTTTCAAGGACCAATACAAGGCGTGGATTTATTAAAGAATATTTTTTCAAGGACCAATACAAGGCGTGGATTTATTAAAGAATATTTTTTCAAGGACCAATATAAGGCGTGGATATTTTATAGAATATTTTTTTCAAGGACGAATATAAGGCGTGGATATTTTATAAAATATTTTTTTCAAGGACCAGAGCAATATGTGGTTTTTTTAAAGAATATTTTTTCAAGAAATTTGTTGAAAAATTCTGCCATAAATATTTTTGTAAGGACTACAATCAGTGTTTATAAAAGTTTTGCACACACAATAGTATGCAATCTCTATGTGTTTGTCAAAATGCTTCAAGTAAAATTCGCTTGACCGGAACCTTTTTATGTACTTTTTTATCTACATTCATGTGATGAACATAAAAACCGGTTAAACGGAACTATTTTCCACTTGCCTGCCAGGGAGATTGTTTTTCAAACCAAAAAAAAAACCATACGATAAACTATAAAATTCTATTGTGAGTTGACCGAGCAAACCTTTATAGTTTCCGTGAACACATCATCACTTTGAAGGGATATTAAAAAAAAATCACAAACTCCTGCAGGCCGGAAAATATGAACAATGTACACTAAAGAACAGAGTGTGACAGCAGTACACACCTTTTGAACAGGTTTGCCATTTTTTATTTCTAGGATGTTACACACACACACAGAACATCTGTTGACAATCAGACAGCCCTGATTCCATCCTGCAATGTCATAGGAAAACAAACATAAGCCCAGCGCTGATGCCCTGGATTTGCTATGACAAAATTGAAAATGAACTTCATTATTTTCGCTCTATTCCAAGGTAATTTGGTAATTTTCCAACAATTTCCTTTTGACAATAAGCACCAAGAAACTCAAATTGAATTTCCTCCTTATAATGTGATTGACAAATAAGTTCATCAGAAGTATGGATTTTTTCCTTATTTCAGTTCGAGTTCCGGTTTTTGCTGTTTTCGTTTTTTGCTGTTGTTGTTGAAGATGGTTCTAAATTTCTAAATAATTTCGCATCAAAAATTTTAATTTGATTTTTATACCCTACACAACTATGTTGTCAGGGTATTATAGCTTTGTGCAGCCCAAGAGTTTGTAACGCCTCGAAATATTGGTCCTAGACCCACCTTTATGTATACCGATCGTCATATCTCGACTAGCTGAGTCGATCTAGACATGTGTGTCCGTCCGTCCGTCTGTCCATTATATTTTGTAAACACGATACAGGCCACAGTTATGGATCAATCTTCACGAAATTTTGCATGTAGGATGGGTTCTGGCCAATGAAGACCCCTATGGTTTTTGGTAAAGATCGGTTAATATCTAAGAGATGAAATTGACCAAATACCTAATTTTTATCGGTTTAGAGGCCGCAATTATGAGCCAAACATCCCGAATTTTTACATAGAGAAGGGGATCGGGCCAAAGAATAAGCATGCCTGTTTTGATAAGGATCGGTCACTATTTAGCGGGTCAAATGGACCCTGACTTTTGTGTAAAAATTACAAAATGTGTATTCTATAGCGTATATATTTACCCCTGAAGGACACAGACCCGAAAAGTTTTTGGTATATCCAAGGGCAGTGGTTGACTTTTAATATGATACCAACTATATGGTCGTATGTACTCAGATGTGAGAGAGGACAAGTAATGAGAAAGGCTGTACTGAACATTAGTAATAATTGTCGGTCCCTTGTTGGTCCAGATGGTTCAAATATCGCGAAATATTGCCCAAGCTCAGAATATAGATCCACATAAAATTAGTATTTCGTTGAAGTTGTGTAGGGTATTATATGGTCGGCCCCGTCCGACTATACGGCTACGCTCACTGGTTTTTATTGTTGTGCAGGGGGAGGTGTTTCTTTAATATGTTGAAGGATGTAGTGTCCGTAAATTAATTTTTCCTAGAATGTTAGGCATGTGTTGTACATTTTTCAGTACAAAGAGGGTGCTACATTGGAAAAGGACAATTGTTAAAAATTTGTATTTTTATACACTCCAGGCTACCAAGGAGTATGCCTGTCCTTTTGCAAAACCTCAACATATTCACCGGAGACCTAATAATCAGAATAAATTTCTATATCGGAACTTTTTTCAAAATTACGTCAATTTGGGTGGATGAAAAATTAGACTAAAAATTCCAAGCAGAATATGCAGCGGCGTGTAATTTACAGGGGTCGTCGATCAATGTTATAAATTGGTATAAATCGGTAACAGTGATTGCAGTATAACTCTTAAAATGATTATGAAACATTGCCGTTAAAATTCCAGGCTGTCCTAATTTTTACGGACATACATTTCGTAAGGATGTTTTGATTTCATTTGACCATTATTTGTTATCTTTCAATCCATTAATTTTGTTGTAATGAATTATTAACTATATTGAGAGTGGCATGAAATATTCTCCATTTGTATTCGCTATATTATGGACAACAAAACAAATACATTTGCAAATATTGTCATTGCATAAATAAATAAAAGTACGTATGAATAAATCTGTAAATGTAAATCAGATTGCTATCATAATATTTTCATTCTGCCGAACTGGCATTGCTACTGCGGACCCCTCCCCATTTAAATGCAACCAAAGTGTTACTACGAACCACCCAACTAGACATATACACATTCATTACTGCCATATTCCATAAACACACATTCAAGCTAACATCCCTACCATTCTTACATTCAACTACCAGCTGTTGCTGAAACAAATTCTCATATCTATGCCCTAGATAAATGAATAGCAATGAAATTATCTTCCATTCATAGTGGGACTGAAATATCCACAGATACAATGGTGTAACTCCTCGCAAAAAACAGCAGTGGCAGCTGAACATCAAGAGAAGGATAGCGACAGAAGTCGCGTGAGTGACATTTAAAGGCAAACCATCCTGCAGGATGTGAATATGATAAAGACGACAGCGAACATTCGTGGCAAATGGGCAATGGATGTATGTGAAGTTTAAGTGTTAACCCAATTTCTTTTGTCTGCACTATAATATGGCCATAAATTCTGCAGGGGTAGATGAAGGGATAATGTAATAATAACGTCTTAAAAAATTCTTTAAAAATCCACGTTTGTTTGTACAGCTTGAAAATAAAATCTTGTCATTTAAAAAAAATATTCTTTTAAAATTCCATTGATTTTCCTAAAAAATATTGATAGTCCTTGGAAAAAAATATTCCTTTAGAAATCCACGCCTAATAGCAGTCCTTGGAAAAAATATTCCTTAAGAAATCCACGCCTAATAGCAGTCCTTGGAAAAAATATTCCTTAAGAAATCCACGCCTAATAGCAGTCTTTGGAAAAAATATTCCTTAAGAAATCCACGCCTATAGTCAGTCCTTGAAAAATATTTTTTAAAAAGTCCACGCTTATTGTTAGCCCATGAAAAATGTTCTTTAAAAAAGCCACGCCACATGACGCCTGAAAAATGATATTTAAAAAAGCCACGCCACATGGCGCCTGAAAAATGTTCTTTAAAAAATCCACGCCTATTTGTAGTCCCTGAAAAATATTCTTTAAAAAATCCATGCCTATTGGTATTCCCTAAAAAATATTCTTTAAAAAATCCATGCCTATTGGTATTCCCTAAAAAATATTCTTTAAAAAATCCACGCATATTGATAGTCCCTGAAAAATATTATTTAAAAAATCCACGCCTCGTGGAAATCTTTAAAAAAATTGTTTAAAAAATCCACGCCTCTTGGAAATCTTTAAAAAAAATTGTTTAAGAAATCCACGCCTCTTGGAAGTCTTTGAAAAATATTCTTTAAAAAATCCACTCCTATTGGTAGTTCTTGACAAAATATTCTTTAAAAAATCCACGCCTACTTTTAGTCCCTGAAAAATATATTCGTTAAAAACCACCCCTATTGGCAATCCTTGATAAAATATTTTTTAAAAAGACCTTAAAAAATCCATGTCTGTCGATGATGGTTGTCCTTCACTACAGTTATATTTGCTTCATTTATAAGAAAATCCTTCAAATTCTGATGTGGATTATGTTATTTTAGAATATGAAACCACAGAATACCCTTGGAAAAATTCATTATCATTTATCATACCGCTAAGTATACCCAATCCTCTAATCTTTCGAAAGAAAAATTCACAATTACCTCAGCATTACCCTCTCTCACAAATTTTTAATTTCTTTTCCAAAAGTATTTCCAAGAAATTTAATTTCAATTTGTAACCAAATGGCTATTATCTGACCATGGAAATGTTTGCCTGTTTTGAATACTAAATAATCCCAATAATAATCCCGTATATCTAATATGAAATGAAAATAAATTACATTTTTATTTTAACATTGAAGTTGTATTTGTTATTATCTAATTACGTTTTTCCCCAAAGACTGCAAAAAGCATTATCTCTCTGACTTACGACAAAAACCACCTTTCATGCGTGTGAAATTTTATTAATGTCAACTACCCTCAAAGACCAAGGCCATTGCATTAGTTTTTTCACAAATCGGTTTTGAAACTCAACATGACTTAATATAAACCTGAATAGAAAACTTTATGAAGTTGAGAAAAAAACAAAATAAAACCAGTGAGCGGAGCAGTATAGTCGGACGGGGCCGACCATACGATACCCTACACAACTACCACAGAACTCACATTTTCTGCGGATGTTTATTCCGAGACTGGGCAATATTTCATGATATTTGCACCCTCTTGCACCTCTTCCTCACACTGACATATTTTCCGAATATTACGAGTATTCAGTACAGCTATTGTCCAGATTCCCTTCACCGTGGGTTGTGTTGTGATGTTCGGCTTTCATTTGAGGTCTATAGATCGACTCGAAAATAACACAAAAAATTAAGTTTTCGGTCCACTTCATTCCAAAATTATTATCTGATCATCACCGAAAATTATAGGCGTTGTTCTTGACCATAACTGGAACCTCATGGAACATTTCAAAGCGATCAGCGCTATAGTTCCGCTCTCCAGAGTGATAATGGGTTACTAAATAATATACGAATACGGAGATACCTGTACATATTTAGGTGTAACTCTCACATCCGAGCACATACAAACATATAAAAGGTCTTAATTTAAAGGTCAACCACTCCCCTTGGATATAATATCAACTTCTCGGGTATATGTCCTTCAGGGGTAAATATATACGCCATGGAATACAAATTTTGTCATTATTCACACAAAAGTCAGGGTCCATTTGACCCGCTAAATATTGACCGATCTTTCTCCAATCAGGCATGCTTATTCTTTGGCCCGATCCGCTTCCCCATGCAAAATTTCACGACGTTCGGACCATTGTTGCGGCCTCTGGAGCGACCTGAAAAACCGACAAAAATTTAGTATTTGGTCCATTTCATCCCCTAAATATTAACCGATCTTTCCCAAAAACAATAGGGGTCTTCATTGGCCAAAACCCATCCTACATGCAAAATTTCGTGAAGATTGGTCCATAACTGTGGCCTGTATCGTGTTTACAAATTATAATGGACAGACGGACGGACGGACACACATGTCTAGATCGACTCAGCTAGTCGAGATATGACGATCGGTATACTTAAAGGTGGGTCTAGGACCAATATTTCGCGGCGTTACAAACTTTTGGGGCTGCACAAAGCTATAATACCCTGACAACAAAGTTGTGTAGGGTATAATGATAACCAGTAAGGAAGGCTCAAAAGTCGGACGGGGCGAACAAATATTGGGAGTTTGGTGTATCATTCACAAACAACCGGACGAAACTATATGTGGGAGCTATATCTAAATCTGAACCGATTTCCACAGAAATTCGCAGACATCAGTCTGAACATAATTCAGTACGCTGTGTAAAATGTTGCCCAATCGTAAAAAAATTCGGAATTTGGTGCATCATTCGCATAAAATCGGACGAAACTATCTATGGGAGATATATCTAAATCTGAACAGATTTTATTGAAACTACGCATTCATCAGTCTGAACAAATTTCATTATGCAGTGGGAAATTTTGTCCCAATCGAACAAATTATGGGAGTTTGGTGTGTCATTCATATAAAATCGGACGAAACTATATGTGAGAGCTATATCCAAATCTGAGCGGATTTTCTCTGATTTCAATAGGGTTCGTCCTTGGGCCAAATAAATGATCTGTGCCAAATTTCAGCCAAATCGGATCATAAATGCGACCTGTACTTTGTTCACAAAAATAAATGGACGGACAGACGAGCAGCCAGACGGACATGCGTAAATCGACTCAGACAGTGATTCTATGCATTTTCTAAAAAGGAATCATGGGTCTATCTCGATTCCTTTTGCCTGTTACAAAAATATGCACAAGGACATAATACCCTGTAATACAATCTGGTGAAGGATATAAAAAATGTGAAATTATTTATTTGTTCGGAGACCACCTATACATGTAGATTTTTATACCCTCCGTCATGAGAAATAGTATATATCCCATTTTTTATTTCTTCTGCAACACTTGGAAATATTTACTGGAGACCGTGGCATAACATCCATATGAAAGTTCCGGCCGATGTTAGGTATGCACATTTTCGAAATGAAATAGGCCCATAGTTACTTTTGAGGATATGCTGAGAATAATTTTCTATGTATAGGCGTCTATCTGTACTCCATTCCATATAGCGGAATAACATATGTACATAACTCTATTTATATTGGTGGAAAATACGATTTAATTGAAACATTTTTTAGAGTCCTTTCAAAGGCCTGTACTTTTTAAATTGTTTCCAGGGACCATGGGATTTTGAAGGATACTTATTCATGATTTTAGATCAATGTCAAAATTAACGTTTCCTCCCAATCTCATTAAAAAAAAACATTTCGTTAGAAATATAATTTAATACCTAATTTAAATTTAAGAATTTGCAAAAGCTTCGATTTTAAACTTGACTATAAAATCCAAATCTTCAACTTTTTTGTTTTAAATTCAATATTTGTCATTTTCGCAATTGCTGATTCACTAACACTTTTGTTGTTGCTGTTGTATTTTCACACCTTTTGTTTCTATTCATTGCTTGCTCTCTAAAAATCTCCCCATTGACATTTGCTATTTTGCCCAGTTTTTTTTTTTTCGGATCACTTTCATCTTTTATTTCTCCTGGGGCCAGACAAAATAAACCTGACTTTTGTCGGAGAGTAGTTTTGAATTTTTGCTAAATATTCAAAAGTTATGTGTGTCGTTTTGTGTGATATTTTTCGGATTATAGTTATGTATGTCGGTATGGAAATGTGCGATTTCCATTTCAACAATCAGGTTGCATCTACTAGCACAGTTGTAACATTTGTAATGCAAGTTATCTGCCACTTTTGCCACCCCTTAAAATATGTATATAGTTATGAATAGTTAGTTTGTTATGATGAAAAGATTCAAGCAAATACCCAGAGGTACAGAATCTTCAAAAATTTTATAAAACTAATCTACTGAAATATCATTTGCCAGAAAAAAAATTACTAAAATTTAGTTCAACTTAATTTGAATTAAATTTTTTATTGCAAAATATTTTAAAATAAATTCACGTCGTTGGTGGTCCTTGAAAAATATTTTTAAATAAATCCACCCATTTTTGTAACTCCGCGAAATATTGGTCCTAGACCCACCTTTAAGTATACCGATCGTCATATCTCGACTAGCTGAGTCGATCTAGACATGTGTGTCCGTCCGTCCGTCTGTCCATTATAATTTGTAAACACGATAATGGCCACAGTTATGGACCAATCTTCACGAAATTTTGCATGTAGGATGGGTTCTGGCCAATGAAGACCCCTATTGGTTTTGGGAAAGATCGGTTAATATTTAGGGGATGAAATGGACCAAATACTAAATTTTTGTCGGTTTTTCTGGTCGCTCCAGAGGCCGCAATAATGGCCCAAACATCGTGAAATTTTCCATGGAGAAGGGGATCAGGCCAAAGAATAAGCATGCCTGTTTTCATAAAGATCGGTCAATATTTAGCGGGTCAAATGGACCCCGACTTTTGTGTGAAAAATGACAAAATTTGATGATCAGATAATAATTTTGGAATAAAGTGGACCGAAAACTTAATTTTTTGTGTTATTATCGAGTCGATTTAAAGACCAGAAATAAAAGCCGAACATCACAACACATCCCACGGTGAAGGGAATCTGGACAATAGCTGTACTGAATACTCGTAATATTCGGAAAATATGTCAGTATGAGGAAGAGGTGCTGTTTACCACTAAACGGGCAAGAGGGTGCAAATATCACGAAATATTGCCCAGGCTCGGAATATACTTCCGCAGAAAATTTGAGTTCGGTGGTAGTTGTGTAGGGTATCATATGGTCGGCCCCGTCCAACTATACTACTCCGCTCACTGGTTTCTACCTAAAAATAGAAACTGGAACATTATAATTTCAAATATATATTTATTAAATAAAATTTAACAACTCCTTCAATAATCGATTTAAATTCAAAAATTCGTCCTGTGAAACGTTTCCCACCCATTATCTTCCACTTTCCATTTAAATACCATTGAGAATAGTTAGAAATTATTTCGAACAACTACAAAATCCTAGCAAATGGTAGGCATGCAAAAAATTACATTCATATTTTATCAGCAATTTGTAATAATCGGAAAAGGAAACAAGAACAAAAAATCGAACTAAAAACCCACAACAAATGATAGGAAGAACAGCACTTCTGGGTACCATAACGATTGGAGGCAGCCCATTACAGTTTATAGTGTTTTTGTGCAAAGCACTCACACATGGTTGCCCAACAAATGTAAACAGATGATTGGCCACAATACAGCTAAAAGTCAAAATCATGTTCAAGCCGTTATTTATATTTATGCCTCAATCAATTGGTGATGGAGGATTGTCATTAATATGTCCATCACATTGCCATTCAACGGATGAATGGTTGCGATACAAAACTAGAATTTAATTCATGTATGTGTGGGTATGTAAAATAAATGGATGTTTCGAAAACAAGAACAAATATTAGGGTGTAGTAGATTTTTAAACTAAATGTTCATAGAATAACAAAGGCGTGGATTTTTAAATAAAATTATTCAATGTCAACCAATAGGCCTGGATTTTTATACCCTACACAACTATGTTGTCAGGGTATTTTATCTTTGTGCAGCCCCAAGAGTTTGTAACGTCCTAGACCCACCTTTAAGTATACCGATTGTCATATCTCGACAAGCTGAGTCGATCTAGACATGTGTGTCCGTCTGTCCATTATAATTTGTAAACACGATTCAGGCCACTGTTATGGACCATTCTTCACAAAATTTTACATGTAAGATGGGCTCGGCCCAATGAAGACCCGTATTGTTTTTGGTAAAGATCGGTTAATATTTAGGGGATGAAATGGACCAAATACTTAATTTTGTCGGTTTTCTGGTCGCTCTAGAGGCTGCAATTATGGCCCAAACTTCGCGAATTTTTACATGAAGAAGGGGATCAGGCCAAGGAATAAGCATGCCTGTTTTAATAAGGATTGGTCAATATATAGCGGGTCAAATGGACCCTGAATATTGTGTGAATAATGAAAAAATTGTATTCTATGGCGTATATATTTCCCACTGAAGGACATATACCCGTGAAGTTGATAGTATATCCAAGAGGAGTGGTTGATCTTTAAATTG
Source organism: Musca vetustissima (assembly GCF_032173495.1). Classification (NCBI taxonomy): domain Eukaryota; kingdom Metazoa; phylum Arthropoda; class Insecta; order Diptera; family Muscidae; genus Musca; species Musca vetustissima. Next base: position 34,296 of record NW_026884486.1, on the reverse strand, counting down.
ATACCAATTATATTGCCGTGTGTACTCGAATGTGGAAATAACACTTAAAAATTTACAGGAGTTTACGCAATGAGATCTTTTTTAGTAACCCACACTAGCGGGCGGAAATAGCGCTGATCGCTTTGAAATCTTCCACGAGATTCCAGTTTTGGTTAAAGACAACGCCTATAATTTTCGGTGATGATTAGATAATAATTTTGGGATGAAGTACACTGAAAACTTAATTTTTTTTTTTGTGTTCACGTCGATCTATAGGCCGCAATTATAAGCTGAACATCACAACACGATTAATGGAATCTGGACAAGTAATTAGAAGGGCTGTACTGAATATTAGTAATATTCGGAGTATATGTCAGTATAAGGAAGAGGTGCTGTTGTTGCCTCTAATCGGGCCCCGTCCGACTATACTGCTCCGCTCACTGGTTAAAAAATACGTTTCCATAGAACAACACAGGTGTGTATTTAAAAATATATATTTTTATTGATCCATGTAGGCGTGAATTTAAAAAAATATATTTTTTATTGAGCAACGCATGTGTGGATATTTAAAACATATTTTTATTGACCAGTGCGAAAATGTTTTTCAAGGACTACTAATAGGCATGGATTTAAATTTGCTTTTCAAGGATATTTTAAATATTGTTTTTAAGGGCTACAAAAGGGCATGGATTTAAAATTTTTTTCAAGGACTTCCAATAGGTGTGGATTTCTTCTGTACCCTTCACCACACTGTGGTACAGGGTATTATGTCTTTGTGCATATGTAACAGGGAAAAGGAATCGAGATAGACCCATGGTTACTTTTGAGAATATGCATAGAATCACTTTATGAGTCGATTTATGCATGTCCGTCCGTCTGTTGATGTTATAATCAGAATCGAATGAAATTTGGCACGGGTCATTTATTTGGTATATCTCCCACACATATTTTCTTCCGATTTAAGGTAATTGGTGCACCAACCTTTCTATGTATCTTTCAATTTGCACGCATTTTGGTATAGTCTAGAATGATGTGTGCTAGGTTTCGTGAAAATCGTTCCACATTTAGATATAGCTCCCACATATAGTTTAACGCGATTTTAGGTAAATGATGCACCAACGTCCCTGAAAATCATTTGATTTGCACGGAATTTGGCGTAGCGTACTTAGTTAAGTATAGAATGACGTTTGCTAAGTTTCGTGAACATCACTTCAGATTTAGATATAGCTCCCATATATTGTTTCGCCCAATTTTTGGTAAATTGTGCATCAAAGTCCCTATATATCATTCGATTTGCACGGATTTTGGCATAGCGAACTCAATTAAGTCTAGAATGCTGTGTGCTAAGTTTCGTAAAGATCGGTTCAAATTTAGATATAGCTCCCATATATATTTTGTCCGATTTTAAGTATATGGCGCACTAAAGATCCACCAAAAGGCCTATTGACAAAACGTATTGAAGGTTATATAAAGTTTCCTTAAAATAGGTCCCAATATAGATATAGCATAGCTTCAATATATAATTTCGACCTTTTCCCTATATCTGTCAGTATAGTAGTGGATTTAAAAAAAAAATATTCTTCATAGACCAACACATGCGCGGATTTGTAAAATATATTTGAAATTACTACCAATAGGCGTGGATTTTTTTTAAATATTTTTCATAGACCAACACCTGCGTGGATTTAAAAAGTCATATACAAACACATGCGCGGATTTAAACAAATATTTTTCCAATGTTCGCAGATGTGAATTTAAAAAATCAAAATATTTGTTCATGAGATTAAACAGTCGTGGATTTTTAAAAAATAGGCGCAAATTTTTTTAGAATATTTTCCTATTGCACCCTTATGTACGACTTTTTTTAATATTTTTTCTCTGAGGGTTTAACAATGTTTTTGACTATGTTTTAGTGTATGTGCGTGTAGTTTTTACATCGAATTTTACCAACAAATTCATATTTTTTGGTGTGTACGTTATATTGAATAATGTAAAACATCTAGTCGAAAACTGTTCCGGCTCAAATATGCTGAATCATATCTTTATAGTTTCCATAGTCCCATTCACTTGTTCGCAAGCAATGAGAAACTTACACACATAAAATAATCCTCTATGTCTACAGTGTGTGACAATTTGTCATTGAAATATGAAAAAGGGGAAATCACCAACAACAAATATAACATAAATAACAACATAAGCACCATGTGACAGTTGACATTTGTATGGGTTTTAGAAAAAAAACCTAACGAGGGACAAAAATTAAAGTATTAAAAAATCAATACAACAACACAAAGCGTGTCATCATTATTATGCCTTTAACGTTATCGAGAGGGGTTTTTCCCTATTTTCAACATTAGCAATGACAAGTTTTTCTAATATAGCAGAAACAACATTGGTTGGAAAAGATAATTTTTTTGTTGCAGATCTCAAGGCCGCATTCAGGCAAGTCTAATTTTATCAATGGGAGAATCATAAGTATCCAAATACACTTTTATGGATCGGGCTTAAGTAGTATTAACGAGACACCTGTTGACACCTGTCCCTCTCCGCTACCATTATGGATTTGGGGTAATATGAGATTGAATGTCATGGTGTCATGCTTCCAATGTAATATCATCTTAGAAGTAAGTCGAAGTGATCTATTGACTTAGATGGAAATACCCACATTCCCTAATAAAATTGAGAAAACAAGTCGGGACGTACCACTAGGCTGGGTGTCTTTCGTGACGGCAGGCGTCACAGAAGCATTTGTCGAAGAGGAAGTTAAATCGGACGAAAATATATATCGAATCTGAACTGATTTTTACGAAACTTTAAACACATTTACATTCTAGACTTAATTCAGTACGATATGTCAAATTTCGTGCAAATCGAAAGATATATAGGGGCTTTGGTACACCATTCGCATTAAATCGGACGAAAATATATATAGGAGCTATATCTAAATCTGAACCGATTTTCACGAAACTTAGCACACATCATTCTAGACTTAATTATGTACGCTATGCCAGATTTCGTGCAAATCAGAAGATATATAGGGATTTTGGTGCACCATTTACATTGATTCGGACGGAAATATATATGGGAGCTATATCTAATCTGAACCGATTTCAACAAAATTTGTCACACTATATACTTTAGTAAATTCGGTATGATGTGCAAAATTTTGTACCAATCGGCATATTTTTGGGTCTTTGGTGCACAATTTACTGAAAATCGGACGAAACTATATAGAAGCTATCTCTAAATCTGGACCGATTTTCCCACTTTCAATAGGGTTCGTCCTTGCACCAAATACAGGAGCTGTACCAAATTTAATCTAAATTGGATCATAAATGCGACCTGTACTTGGTTTACAATTTAACATGGACAGACAGAAAGACGAACGGACGGACATGCATAAATCGACTTAAAAAGTGATTCTATGCATATTCTCAAAAGCAACCCTGTTTCTATCTCGTTTCCTTTTGCCTGTTACAAACATACGCACAAAGACATAATACCCTGTACCACAGTGTGGTGAAGGGTATAAAAATGGGTCACTGTCAAAGCCTGATGTGAAAAAGTGTTCAAAATGATGGTGATGTCTATGTTATACGGCTGAGATTGTACAGGTGTATATGCTTGCAAGTTTGTATGTTTGTGTGTATTATTTCGTTGTGATTGTACATTGACTTGTTTGTAGTGGTGTTTATTGCAGAAAATTTATAGCGGCTGAAATCATTTCACTTCCGATTTCGCCTTTAACCATGAATAAAGTTTGGCCAGAGATAGCAATCAGTCAAGCGTGTGGGAATTGTTGTTGTTGTTTTTGTTACTGGGTGGACAGCTTAGTCGAGGGAGTGAATAGTGATTGAAACCAATGCTAATGTGTGTAGTTTTCCTGGATGCTGATGTTGTTACTGTTTCGCCGGACATTCATTCGATTGTTGATAATGTCTTCAATAGTAAGCCGTTTATTGGTGCTGACGCTCTTGTTGTTGTATTGTGGTTTACGTCTCGTATTGACCATCCCGATAACGTCACTGAAGGCATTTGAGAAACAGGCAACAACAAAATTCCTCAATAAATTCCCAAAATGTTTGTTCTCATAGCTATTTGTTGTTTAGGTAATACTCTATGTTGTGGAGGAATGTTTATACCTTACAGCACCCTATGAAACAGGGTAATAAGGCTTTGTGTATACGTGAACGTACAGAAGAAGAAACGAGATAAATCCATATTTACTTGTGAGAACATACTTATAATATCGTTGGACATGTCAGTACATCTATTAAAGTGTCCAAGGATTCACCATTCCGATTATATTACTGATCGGATACTCCAATCGCTTTGTATGGAATTTCAAAATTTTTATAAAACAGATAAAAAATTCTATATAAACGATCTGGTCGACTAATCATGTGAATTCAAAATTTGTAAAATTTATCCGAACCTTTATATGTACAGTTTATTGCTACATGAGAGTATGTTATTCATGCTCTGAACAAATAATGTTCCAAATTATAGACATTCAAGTCGGTAAACTGGGGTATATGGTTTCTATGTGTTCTATTTTAAAGCATTAATCTATATTGAAAATTTTCTGGGAAGAAGTTTTTTTATTCAACAGGATTCCGATATGTAAATTATAGCCACTTCGTTGAGAAAAATCGATAAAAAAAAACTTAATAATTCCGAAATTGGTGCAGGACCTTAATGTGAGTTCTATCTATGTTTGGACCTATGCAGACAATTTACCTTCCGTAATGCCATATTACAGCCACATCGGTAAAAAATGCGTAAAAAACCTTCAAAATTCTGGCTATGGGGTGGTACCTATTTATTGAACCCTTAATACTTATATACAGCCAAGATTACAGATCATCATACCGAAATCGATATATTTTGGTAATGTGGTTTGCTATACATTGAGGACTCAAAATACAAATTTGTTTATAAAACGTGACCGAATATAAGGTTGTAGCGTTATATGGAGGCTGTACGAAAAGGTGATAATGAGGTTTTCGAAGAATATTTCGAGTAATTGCAAACGGAATGACAAAATTTATTATACACTCCGCCTTATGGTGAGGGTATAATTTATATTAACCAAAAATTTTGACCACGTTGTGAAGGAGGTAGCAGATGAACCGATATTCACCACCTTCTAACTTGATGAAAGATCGTCCATAACGGGATATTGTTGTCTGGTATAAATGATTGTAACGTCGCAAAATATTGGTCCTTGAAACATCATCCGTCCGTCCATCTAGCCAAAGATGAAATCCATTATTTTTGATAATGATCGTTAGAACCCACAACAATGACCTGAAATTTTACACAGAGGATGTAGTCAGGCCAACGAATTAGTGTGGCTATATAATATCAATATCTAGCGGGTCCAATGAACCAAGTTCGCGGTGTGGAAAATTGCAAAATGTGTGCATATTATGGCTTGAGTATTCGTATGAGTATTATTTTTAACAAATACAATGGATGACGTTAGTGTTGCAATATTCTAAACAACAATGACGATCGAAAGTCACGGTTTCCATTTATGTTAAAAACCATACAATTTTATAAATCTGAAGGAAATATTTTTATTACCGGAAAAATAATAATCGGTAAATCGTACTTTTATATTAAAAATTATTTGAAAGGGTATTTCACAAGGACCATCATCCTTTGGCGTGGATTTTTTTAAAGAATGTTTCACGAGGACCATCATCCTTAGGCGTGGACCATCATCCTTAGGCGTGGATTTTTTTATAGAATATTTCACTAGGACCATCATCCTTAGGCGTGGATTTTTTAAAGAATATTTCACAAGGACCATCATCCTTAGGCGTGGATTTTTTTAAAGAATATTTCACAAGGACCATCATCCTTAGGAGTGGATTTTTTTAACGAATATTTCACAAGGACCATCATCCTTAGGCGTGGATTTTTTAAAGAATATTTCACAAGGACCATCATCCTTAGGCGTGGATTTTTTAAAGATATTTCTCAGGGTGGATTTTTTAAAGATATTTCTCAGGGACCATCATCCTTAGGTGTGGATTTTTTAAAGAATATTTCACAAGGACTACCATTTAGGCAAGGATTTTTTAAAGATATTTCTCAGGGGCCAATATAAGGCGGAGATAATTTAAAGAATATTTCTTAAGGATCATCAGAAGGCGTACATTTCGTAAAGAATTTTTCTTAAGGATCATCAGAAGGCGTACATTCCGTAAAGAATATTTCTTAGGGATCATCAGAAGGCGTACATTGCGTAAAGAATATTTGTTAAGGATCAACATAACGCGTGGATTTTTATAGAATATTTCATGAGGATCATCAGAAGGCGTACATTCCTTAAGTAATTTTTCTCAAGGACCATCAGAAGTGTGAATTTTTATATAATATTTCCCAATGTCCAAAAAAAGCCCGGATGTTTTAAAGAATATTTTTTCAAGGACTAAAGAAAAAAATACCTCATCGTTTTTTGCTCATTAGGAACACGTACTTACAAATTTGCATAGACATGTAAAATTTAAACATTCATATCATTTTATTTTAATATTTCCATTTATTTTGGGCAAAAATATAAAATAATAAATTTTTCTTACATTAATTGTTATAAAATGTGTTTTCTTATGAAACCTTTTTATGCCTGGCTGCATTCCAACATCATTCGAGTATTTAAAAGAACAATTCTTTTGTACACATGAATAAACTTGTACGCCAAAAGACTCATAAGACTCATACTAAAAAAGGAATATTTATCTTTCAATGGAGATCATAAGTAGAACAGTTTCACATCAAATGGGTCTTAAAATATAAAAAAATGTTATTACAAGCATCTCATACGATGAGTACCACCATCACAAAGGATGCGAGGAGAAAGCAATAAGTTGGCAAAGTTCTCAGATCAAGCAGACTATAAAGAAATACACATCTCTTTTGAAGATTAAGTTGGTATGTGTGGTATTCATTGGACCTACATTAAAATATTATGTTCGAAATAGAACCGTCGGAAAATTCAGCCTTCATGAAGAAACATCCGATAACGGCATGAGGTTGATTGACTTCGCGGCAGCAAAAAACATGGTAGTTAGCAGCACCAGATTCAAGCATCTCGATATACACAAGGCCACCTGGATTTCTCCTGATCAAGTAACGAGAAATCAAATTGATCATGTTGTGATAGACGGAAGGCATGCATCCAGTGTTTTAGACGTCCGATCGATCCGAGGAGCGAATATCGATTCGGACCATTACCTTGTGGCAGCCAAGGTACGCACCCGTCTAAATGTTGCAGCAAAGGTGCGATCTAATACAACACGGAAACTCGACGTCGAAAAGCTGCAAACACAACAGGTAGCCGAGGCCTACTCCGCTCAACTTACCCATCTGCTTGAAGAAAGCACTTCTTGTCCCGATAATAGTATAGAAGCACAATGCCAAAGAATTGCCCACTCCCTACAAACTGCAGCAAAAAGAACAATTGGGTACCAAAAACCACCACCAAGAAACCCATGGTACGATCAGGAGTGTCGTATTGCTACTGATGTGAAAAACGCAGCGTATAGGGCAACCCTGCAGACAGTAGCAACACGTAACGTGATAGAGAATTATCGGGAGAAAAGGAGAGAGGAGAAACGTGTTTTCAGAAAAAAGAAGAAAGAACAAGAAAAACGTGAGCGTGAGCAAATCGAGATGTACAGGAGTCAGAATGAAGTCCGGAAATTTTACCAACGAGTAAAACACCAAACCGAAGGCTTTGGTGCAGGCACATCCTCCTGTAGAGATGAAGAAGGAAACCTGGTGACAGATACAGACAGCGTGTTGAGGATCTGGAAGGAGCATTTCGAAAAGCTGCTAGTATCAAATAGTGGCGATGAAGAAGATACCCCAGAACCAATAGGAGATGATGGTATAGAGTGTATACCACCTAGCCAAGATGAGGTCATAAAAGCAATTAATCGGCTCAAGAACAACAAAGCAGCAGGAGCCGATGGGTTACCAGCCGAACTATTCAAGACTGGTGGCCAGATGCTGGTCAGGAGCATGCACCAGCTGATTAACACAATTTGGCTAAATGAATGCATGCCCAATGATTGGAACCTCAGCATCCTGTGTCCCGTGCACAAAAAAGGAGACAAGACGATATGTGTCAACTATAGAGGAATAAGTCTCCTTCCCATCGCATATAAAGTGCTATCCAGTGTGCTGTGTGAACGATTGAAGCCAATGGTCAATGACATCATCGGACCATACCAATGCGGCTTCAGACCTGGCAAATCGACCATAGACCAGATTTTCACTCTGCGCCAAATCCTGGAAAAGACCCACGAAAAACACATCGACACATATCACCTATTTGTCGACTATAAAGCCGCATTCGACAGCCCTATCCGTTCAGAGGTGTTTAAAGCCATGTCTGCGTTCGGCATTCCTGCAAAATTAATACGGCTATGCAGGATAACTTTAAGTGGCACAAGATCAGCCGTTAAAGTAGGAAAGGACCTATCGGAGCCCTTCACTACCGAACGAGGATTCAGACAAGGTGACAGTTTGTCGTGTGATCTTTTTAACATCCTACTGGAAAAGGTCATACGAGACGCAAAGGTGAACAGAAATGGCACTCTGTACACCAAACAACACCAGTTACTCGCCTACGCCGATGACATCGATATAATGGGTCGAACATTGCGAGTGGTAACAGCCATCTTTGAACAAATTGAAAAGGAGTCTGCCAAAGTGGGTCTGGCAGTAAACGGCGAGAAGACCAAGCTGATGGTATCAACGCGCAAGACGTCCAGTAGACTCGGACCAACTGTGGAACTTGAGAACTACAGCTTCGAGGTAGTTAAAGACTTTATATACCTTGGTACCGCCATAAATAAAACGAATGATATCAGTTTTGAAATTCGGAGAAGGATTGTGATGGCCAACAGATGCTACTATGGTCTAAGTAAGCAGTTTAGAAACAAGGCCACCTCTCGCCAGACCAAACTCACACTTTACAAGACGCTGATACTACCCGTGCTATTATATGGATCAGAAGCATGGGTACTTGCGCAAGCAGATGAGGCAGCGCTTGCGGTGTTTGAGAGAAAAATTCTCCGAAAGATCTACGGGCCGATCTGCGTCGACGGTGAATATCGGCGTCGAATGAACCACGAGCTCTACAATTTATACGCAGACATCGACATAGTCAGTCGTATTGAGCTGCAGCGACTACGGTGGCTAGGCCATGTTGTGCGGATGAATGAAGAAGCCCCAGCTCAAAAGGCATATAAAAATGAGCCTACGGATGGTTCCCGTAGAAGGGGAAGGCCACGAATTAGATGGAAAGACCAAGTAGAAAACAACATCTTGGAACGTGGTCTTCCAAATTGGTGGACTTGCGCACAAGACCGGCGCGCTTGGAAATCTTTTTTAAGCTCGGCTTATGGAACAACCGTTCTGTAACAAGCCAGCTAAGTAAGTAAGTAATAGAACGTATTTTATAGGGGAGAGGGGGGCACCTTTGAACGTGGGGCACCTTTGAACAGCGCTCTTAAAATCTTGGTTTAATATTTTTCCGACCCGCAACCACATTTTTGTATATGGCAATCTTGTTCTCTATATGCGTAAACCACTTTGGCTTGCTTTTTCAGTTGTCGAAAAATTGTGCATGGGTGACCATGTTTTCTCAGTGTCATTGTAAACTTTTATTCATTTGGTTGTAAGGGCGCAGGAAGAATTCTGTGATAGTTTTCTTTCGTCAAACAAATTTTTTGCATTCCAACAATCATTTCAAACATAACTAATGTAATTTCTTTCATATATATTTATTACAAAAAAAGTTATTTTAAATTTCCGTAAAATGCCATGGGTGGGGCACCTTTGAACATGCCCATTAAACTCGAGTAAAAAAGGAGTTTTTAACTTTTGGCTTCGATTTCTCAAAATTTCAAATGGGCTAATAAGATTACGAAATTAACTGTATTTTTCACCATACTAATTTGTATTTTTAAGACATTTTATGTTTTAATAATTTTTGATCTAAATTTTTTAAATTTTGAAAATTTTTAAAATATTTTTTAATGAATTAATGCTTTTCTGATATGTATGAATAAAATACATACATATTTGAACATAAACACTGTAAAAAAACCATGTCGTTCAAAAATGCCAACCCCTGTTCAAAGGTGCCCCCCTGGGGGGGCAGTTTTGAACACTTTGAGTTCGTCCATTAAAACAGAAATAAAATATATTTATCAAGCTTATAGTATGTCATATGTATATTCATTTTAAAGGTTACATATGTACCGATTAGTTAAAATTTATAAGAAACCAAAAATGATAAAATAAAAAATGTTATAAGGCTTGAAAGCAAAAAGTGTTCAAAGGTGCCCCCCTCTCCCCTACTTTTTATTGAGGGGAGTTTAGGCTGGGTCAACAATAATAATTTGTAATATATTATGTCGGTCATATAAGAGAATGGTATACCATTCACAGGTTTGTTATTGAGGGCCTTTTTTTAATCCACGCTTTGTAGTGGTACTTAAAACACTTCTTTAACAAAATTCACACCTTGTATTGGCCCTTCAAGAAATATATTTTCAAGCCCATGCCTTGCATAAGTCCTTAACAAATATTTTTGAACCAGCAAGGAAAGAAGTAAAGTCGGACGGGGCCGACTATACGATACCCTTCACCACATTGGGTATCTTCAACAGATAAATGCTAACAGACGTCACATTTTTGAAGGCCCAGTAAAATTAAATTGGATCCATAAACATGTCATTCTACAACCTATACTAAAATTTTCATTCGTTCAGATACAGAATTGTTTCTTACAGTGGGACAAAATTATGTTAATCAATTTAAAGCAAATATCAATAGAACACCCGTTGATTATTTGGATAAATATTTGATACACATGAGGAATTTGGTGCACCATTTACTGAAAAGCTATATCGAAATTTAAGCCGATTTCATCGAAACTTGTCACAGCATATCGGACACATTTTGAATTATTGATGCATCATGTACTTAAAATCGGGAGAAAATATATATGGTAGCTCTATCCGAATTGGAATCGCCCGACTAAATAGGATGCATATTTTGGTATTTTTCACAGAAAAGTCTTGGTCCGATTTGACCCCCTACATATTGACCAATCTTTTTAAAAACAGTCATGTTCATTATGTGGGCAAATCCCCTTTATCGGACTCAGCCAACGGTATACTAAAAGGTGGGTCTAGGACCATTAATTCGCGCCATTGTAAACTCTTTGGTAACTTTCTTACTTAGCTGGTATTTGTTCCATAGGCTGAGCTTATTTCCAAGCGCGTCGATCTTGTGCGCAGAATTTCCAATTTAAAATACCATGTGACAAAATGTTCTCTTCCACTTTATCTTTCCATCTAATTCCGGGCCTGAAAACCCATAACTAGGCTGGATTTTATATGCTTTTTGAGCTGCGGCATTCTCATTTATTTGCGCAACATGGCCTAGCCTAACCGGCTGCAGCTAGATACGACTGACTGTGTCAATTTCCGCGAATAGATTGTAAAGCTCGTATATTTTAATAATGTTCCTAAAGAGCCCCAAGCACCAAAATTAATTTGTATAACAACTGGGAATGGTCGGTACCAAATCATATTCCCAAAAGACCATTGACTCTTGACCCTCTTAAAGAGCAACGTTGTTTTTCTATGTAAATATTTAAAAACAATTTTTGAACCAAAAAATTTGGAGAACTTGAAATTCTTGATGACCCTTTTAAGTTTTAAACATGAAGAAGAAGCAGACATAACTTAATGAACATTTCATTTTCTACACAATCAATGATATTTCCTTTTCTCTATTTATACCCTTCACCACACTGTGATACAGGGTATTATGTCTTTGTGCATATGTTTGTAACAGGCATAAGGAAATGAGATAGACACATGGTTCCTTTTGAGAATATGCATAGAATCACTTTCTGAGTCGATTTATGCATCGGCCGTCCGTCCGTCCGTCTGGCCGTCTCTAGATGTTAAATTGTAAACAAAGTACAGGTCGCATTTATAATCCAATTTTGATGAAATTTGGCACAAGTTACATATTTGGCTCAAGGACGAACCCTATTGAAATTGGGAAAAATCGGTTTACATTTAGATATAGCTCCCATATATATTTTCGTCCGATTTAAGGTGAATGGGGCACCAAAGTCCCTCTATATCTTTCGATTTGCATGAAATTTGGCACAGAGTACTGAATTAGGTCCAGAATGATGTGTGCCAAGTTTCGAGAAAATCGGTTCAGATTTAGATATAGCTGCCTTATATAGTTTCGTCCGATTTAAGGTAAATCGTCCTCCAAAGTCCCTAAATATCTTTCGATTTGAACGAAATTCGGCATAGTGTACTGAATTAAGTCTAGAACGATGTGTGTACAATTTCTTTAGATAAATCGGTTTGGCATAGAAAATGATGTTTAGATATAGCTCACATATATATTTTCGACCGATTTTATGTAAATGGTTCACCAAAGTCCCTATATAAATTTCGATTTCACCGAAATTTGGTATGGTGTACTGAATTGAATCCACGATCATGTGTGTAAAGTTTCCTGAAAATCGATTCAGATTTAGATACAGCTTCCATATATATTTTTGTCCGATTTAATGAAAATGGTGTACCAAAGTCCCTATATATCTATTGATTTTCACGAAATGTGGCAATGCGTGCTGAATTAAGTCTACAATGACGTGTGTTATTTTTTTTTTTTTTGAAAATGCGTTCAGATTTAGATATAACTCACATATATAGTTTTTCCGATTTAATATAAATGTTTTCTATATATCTTTCTATTTGCACGAAATTTGGCATAATGCACTAAATTAAGTCTAAAATGATGTGTGTTAAGTTTCGTGAAAATCGGTTCAGATTTAGATATAGCTCCCATATACAGTTTCGTCTGATTAAATGCAAATCCTTCGATTTGCACGAATTTTGGCATAGTGTACTGAATTGAGTTTAGAATGGTGTGTCTTAAGATTCGGGAAAATCGGTTCAGATTTAAATAAGGCTCTCATATATGTTTTCGTTCGATTTAAACAAATCTAGAATAAATCTAGAATAACCTATATTGGATTAATGCGTGTATATGTTGATGTATACGCTTTATATTATCGTGTGAGTTCGTGCAAATGTTGCACCAAATAATAGCCGTTTCTCCGATCGAGATATATTGTGAACAGCACACTATGCTGCAGCATACCAAGTGGCTGCTCATATACGTTCAGATGTACATACAGCTCCCATACACCATTGTGCACAATTTCATACAAATAGTACACCAAAGAATTGGATGTGTATAGGTTGTTTTAAATTAGTTCAAATATTTATGTAGTCCACACATTTAATTTCGCCATTTCCTCAGGATATTGTACATATGATCATCTCTTGTATTTACCCAAAGAGGTGAAGGGTATCATATAGTCGGCCCCGTCCGACTTTACTATTTTCCTTACTGGTTTTTGTCTGCAATTTGCCAAAATTTCAGATTTGTTACAGTCATTTACCGGGATTAATTGTTTACTTGGAAGAGTATTTTAATGTTAACCCTGCATCCAACTAGAATGAGCAATAGACAGGCAGCCAATCATAAAGGTGTATTATTAAATGCTCAGGCAAAACGCCGAAATTATGTGAAATCCCTTAAAAGGCCAAAAGGTTAAAAAAGAACATAATTCGGTTAAAAAAGAACATTACATTGTCTTGTATTAGCCTTTGAAAAAATCCACTCCTAAAAAAGTCCCTAAAAAAATATTCTAAAAAAATCCACTCCTTGTATTTGTCCCTAAAAATATTCTTTGAGAAATCCACTCCTTGTATTTGTCCCTAAAAATATTCTTTAAGAAATCCCCTCCTTGTATTTGTCCCTAAAAATATTCTTTGAGAAATCCACTGGAAAAAAATAGTATTTAAAAAATCCACGCCTTATAATAGTACCTGAAAAAAATATTCTTTAAAAAATCTACGCCTTATAATAGTACCTGAAAAAAAAATATTCTTTAAAAATCCACGCCTTATAATAGTCCCTGAAGAAATATTCTTTAAAAAATAATCATATAACCCGCAAACCCCTTTGCTATAAATGACTGCAATGTGGCTGTTGGCAGTCCAAAGGAATGTCCATCTCTCCCTCATTCCCCTTGTTCATGTCCAATTCCTTGAATTTGCAGAGACAACAAAAACGGGGGAGCCCATTTATTTGATTTTAGTTCTATCCTTTGTCATAGTAATAAATCACATGGCCGGTTTTTTGCTCCTATTTTATTGGGATGGCATTCCCTGCATTTCAATTCCAAGTGGCAATGAAAGAACTGTGGAAAAAATTTGACTTTTGTGAACATGTCCAAGGCAGCTGCGGTTAGGCATAGCCTTACTTTAAATGAGCAAAAAACATAACTTCCTTTCTGTTAGTTTTTGCTTTATTTTCGGTTTGTTTGATCAGTTTTCTCTGTGCGTTTCCACCCTAAGAACTAAGAAAACTCTCCCTTTTTGTGTTATCCTTTCTATTTTTTTGCATTGTCTCCAATGCTTATTCAGTAAATTGTTTCTTCAGGTTTAAGAAAAACTTTGTTTATGCCATTATTGTTGTTGTTTTTGTGCGGAAGAAATCTTGGATTTCCTTTTCAAATATCTCGGATACTGTTTATTTTAATGACAATTCTCTTAGTTTTGTTGTAAGGTTTATTTGCCTATGTTTTACACGACGACATGAAGTGTGAGTGTGTTTGCGGTGAGAGTACTTACCAAGTGCCATGAATACAAATTATTTAATTTAGAAAAGGATTTGTAGCAACACTCGTTGCAAGAATATTCAGTAGTTGAAAATTTTAAATATCTCAAGGTTTTTCGGTTATTAGTTAATAAATAATTTATTTAATACATAAGGTGCTCAGGTTAGTAACGATTACCTCAAGAGTAAATACCCAAAGATGGATGGTTGTTAATGTTTGTACCACACTGTGGCACAGGGTATTATGTCTTTGTGTATATGTTTGTAACAGGCAAAAATAATCGAGATAGACCCATGGTTTCTTTTGAGAATATGCATAGAATCACTTTCTAAGTTGATTTATGCATGTCCGTCCGTCCGTCCGTCTGTCTGTCTGTTCATGTTAAATTGTAAACAAATTACAGCTTCGCCCGATTTTAGGTAAATAGTCCACTAAAGTCCCTAGAAATCTTTTGATTTGCACGAATTTTGGCATAGTGTACTGAATTAAGTCTAGAATAATGTGTGAAAAGTTTGGAGAAAATCGGTTCAGATTTAGATATAGCTCTTATATATAGCTTCGTCCAATTTAGGTAAATATTCCACTAAAGTCTTTGGAAATTTTTTGACTTGCGCGAAATTTGACACATCGTAAAAAATAAGGTCTGAAATGATGATTGCCAAGTTTCGAGAAAATCGGTCCTGATTTAGATATAGCTCACATATATAGTTTCGTCCGATTTAAGGTAACTGGTGCACCAACATCTTATATATTTTTGATTTGCACGAAATTTGGCACAGCGTAATGAATAAGATCTGGAATGATGTTTGCCAAGTTTCGTGAAAATCGGTTCAGATTTAGATATAGTTCCAATATATAGCTTCGCCCGATTTTAGGTAAATAGTCCACTAAAGTCCCTGGAAATCTTTTGATGTGCACGAAATTTGACACAGAGTTATGAATAAGATCGAAAATGATGTCTGCCAAGTTTAGTGAAAATCGGTTCAGATTTAGATATAGCCCCGATATGTGTTTTCATCCGATTTAAGGCAATTGGTTCACGAAAGAACCCATACATCTTTCGAGTTGCACGAATTTTGGTATAGAGTACTGAATTAAGTCTAGAATAATGTTGCTAAGCTTCGTGAAAAGATACATGGCTAGGCCGATTGACACAACGTACTGATGCTATATAAATTAGTGTCTGGCAAGTTTCCCTGAAATCGGTTCAGATATAGATTTATAACAAAACGCGTCGTCTGTTGGAATGCATATGTAAAATATACCCAAAGTGGTGAAGGGTATCATATAGTCGACCTAGTCCGACTTTACTACTTTCCTTACTGGTTTAAATGTAATTTTTAGTTGGGATTACAAACCTACATACTGCAGCAAAAGCAACAATTGGGTTACACCATCAAGAAATACGTGGTACTATCAGAAGTGTTGTAATGCTACTGAGGCGAAAAACGCAGCGTGTAGGGCAATCCTGCGACAGTAGCAACACGTAATTCGATGGAGAATCATCAGGAGAAAAGGAGAGAGAGGTGAAACTTATTTTCAGAAAAACGAAAAAAGAATAAAAAAAAACGTGAGCGTGGGAGTCATAGTGAAGTCCGGAAATTTTACTAAAGAGTAAGACACCAAACCGAAGGCTTTGGCACAAGCTCATCCTTCTGTAGAGATGAAGATGGAAACCTGGTGACAGATACAGACATCGTGTTGAGGATATGGAAGGAGCATTTTGAAAAGCTTCTGGTATCAAATAATGGCGGTGAAGTGGATACCCCAGAACCAATAATAGATGAAGGTATAGAGTGAATATCACCTAGCCAAGATGAGGTCAGGATATCAATCAATCGGCTGAAGAGAAATAAAGCAGCAGTAGGCGAATAATTCAAGACTGGTAGTCAGATGCTGTTCAAAAGCATGCAATGAGCATGCCCACTGATTGGAACCTCAGCATCCTGTGTCCCGTGCACAAAAGTTAGCCTTCTTCCCATCGCATATAAATTGCTATCCAGTGTGCTGTGTGTTCAGAGGTGCTTAAAGCCATATTTGCGTTTGGCTTTCCTGCAAAATTAATAGGCCATGCAGGATAACTTTAACTGGTACAATGTCAGCAGTTAAAGTCGGAATGGACCTTTCAGAGCCCTTTAATAGCGAACGAGGATTCAGACATGGTGACAGTTTGTCGAGTCGAACATTGCGAGCGGTAACAGTCACCTTTGAACACATTAAGAGGAGTAAATGGGGAGAAGACCAAGCTGATGGTATCAACGCCCAGGATGTCCAGGAGACTCGGACAAACTTTGGAACTTGAGAACTACAGCTTCGAGGTGGTTAAAGATTTTATATACCTTGGTACCGCCATAAACAAAACGAATGTCAACAGTTTTGAAATTCGGAGAATGATAGTGTTGGCCAACAGATGCTATTATGGTCTAAGTAATCAGTTTATAATCAAGGCGAAAACGCCAGATCAAACTCACACATTACAAGACGCTGATACTACCCGTGCTGTTATATCGATCTGAAGCATGGGTACTTACGCAAGCAGATGAGTCAGCTCTTGGGGTGTTTGAGAGAAAAATGCTCCGGAAGATCTACGGCTGAATATCGCCATCGAATGAACAATGAGCTACACCATATATTCTCTGACATAAACATAGTCAAACGTGTCATGTTCAAAACGTGTCAGCTCAAAAGGCATACGCTGAAGGGGAAGGCCACGAATCCGATGGAGACATCAAGTAGAAGACAACATCTCTTTTTTAACTTCGGCTTATGGAACAAACGTTCTGTCATAAGCCAGCTAAATAATTACGTATTTTTCAAGGTCTACTGCAGGTCTGGATTTTTTAAGGTAGTATGAAATTTCACAATTTTTCTATTAAATCATTCCAATACTGCAGCCACCACACTTGTGCAAATATTCGATTGTGAGCAAGTCCAATAATAATGGCAGCATTGGTTGGATTACATTTAATGTAAAGTAGGCCAGAATAATTATATAATAATTATTATTTTTGGTCAGAAATAATAATAACGACGACAATAACTGCTACTCACAATAATTTTGTAATTGTTGTCTGAATCTATTACCACACATTATTAAGCCACAATTTATTCATTGGCAGAATGCAGTACGAATTCTGTGTACTACAAATTCAATCCATTAAGGACAGAATTTATGAATAAACAATAGGACTTTGTTCGGCAACAAGTAGTATTATTTAATTTAAGCCATGGATAATTATTATAATATTGAATTTTTAAATACAAAAATGTTTGTGTCCAAGGACATTTGGAGTAATATAAATGAGATTACGAATTTTTATGCATTTTAGAAATAATGTGATATTTAAATATTAATTTTGAATTCTCTATGTTATTATTTTTTATGAGCTGAAGCAAAACATATTACTACCTGAAGGCGATTACATCCAGAATAAATTAAAAGCTGGAAATTCTCTTTAATTGAAATATTCAGTCATACAATTATTTCAAGGAAGACAAAAACACATATTAATAATGTTTATGAATATTCATCCCATTAACAATAAAATTCAACTTCGTCCCTCTCCATAGGAATAAAATTCAGGACAAATGTTTGTCGTTTTTTCTAGTTGTTGGAATGGCTTTGTATAAAAAAATAAATATGACCCAAAACCAGAGCATCCACTCCGCTCAGAGAGCCGTGGAAATGGTCATTATTTTTTAGAAAATAATAATTATACAGCGTAAATGGTAATAATCTCAACGACAACGAATGACATGAGAAAAAAAGGTTATTGTTTTATTTTGTAGCTGAGAACAATACCTTTACATGTTTTAATTGTAGTAAGTTTTTTTTCATGTGAATTACTCATTTTCGCCGACCTTCTTGTAACAAAACAACTTGTCAAATGCTAAGCATGAAGCTGTAAAGCATTCATGAAAACAAATTAATTACGACGCGACATGCAAAGTGTACATATTTTGTCCTTTATTATACCCTACACAACTATGTTGTCAGGGTATTATAGCTTTGTGCAGCCCCAAGAGTTTGTAACGCCGCGAAATATCCTAGACCCACCTTTAAGTATACCGATCGTCATATCTCGACTAGCTGAGTCGATCTAGACATGTGTGTCCGTCCGCCCGTCCGTCTGTCCATTATAATTTGAAAACACGATACAGGCCACAGTTATGGACCAATCTTCACGAAATTTTGCATGTAGGATGGGTTCGGTCCAATGAAGACATCTTTTGTAAAAGATCGGTTAATATTTAGGGGATGACATGGACTAAATACTGAATTTTTTTCGGTTTTTCTGGTCGCTCCAGAGGCCGCAATTATTGTAAAACATCTCGAATTTTTACATGGAGAAGGGGATTGGGCCAAACAATAAGCATGCCTGTTTTGAGAAAGATCGGTCAATATTTAGAGGGTCAAATGGACCCTGACTTTTGTGTGAAAATTAAAAAAAAAATAGTATTCTATAGCGTATATATTTACTCCTGAAGGACATAGAGCCGGGAAGTGTATAGTATATCCAAGAGGAGTGGTTGACCTTTAAATTAATACTAATTATATTGTTGTATGTGCTCGGATGTGGGAGTTACACGTTAATATTTACAGGTGCTTATGTATTCAGATATTATTTAGTAACCCATTACCACACTAGAGGGCGGAAGTATAGCACTGATTGCTTTGAAAATTTCCATGAGGTTCCAGTTATGGTCAAGGACAACGCTCACAATTTTCAGTGATGATCAGATAACAATTCGGGATGAAGTGTACCGAAAACTGTTTTTTTGTGTTTTTTTTTTTTCGAGTCGATCTATAGGCCACTTTAAAAGCCGAACATCACAACACAACACACCCTGAAAGAATCTGGACAGGTAATTAGACGTGCTGTACTGAATATTACTAATATATGTTGACCTCTAGTCGGTCAAGAGGGTAAAAATATCGCGAAATATTGCCGAAGCTCAGAATATAGAACCACACAAAGATAGATTTTCGTGGAAGTTGTGTAGGGTATCGTATGGTCGGCCCCGTCCGACTACACTGGTTATGTCATAGTATTATTATAATAATTCATTTTTGTTTTTTGTAGTATTTTATTTCCTCATTGAGAGAGACTTTAGTAGAAGTTGTTTTTATATATTACAAAGAAATAATTTCATAAAAATTAAAAAAAACGACAGCAACTATTCTTTAGAAAAATCAATATTCTTTAGAAATCCACGCCTCAGTTGGCCCTTGAAAAATATTCTTTAATAAATCCACGCCTCAGTTGGCCCTTGAAAAATATTCTTTAAAAATCCACGCCTCAGTTGGCCCTTGAAAAATATTCTTTAATAAATCCACGCCTCAGTTGGCCCTTGAAAAATATTCTTTAATAAATCCACGCCTCAGTTGGCCCTTGAAAAATATTCTTTAATAAATCCACGCCTCAGTTGGCCCTTGAAAAATATTCTTTGATAAATCCACGCCTCAGTTGGCCCTTGAAAAATGCCTCAGTTGGCCCTTGAAAAATATTCTTTAATAAATCCACGCCTCAGTTGGCCCTTGAAAAATATTCTTTAATAAATCCACGCCTCAGTTGGCCCTTGAAAAATATTCTTTAATAAATCCACGCCTCAAATGGCCCTTGAAAAATATTCTTTAATAAATCCACGCCTCAGTTGGCCCTTGAAAAATATTCTTTAATAAATCCCTTGAAAAATATTCTTTAATAAATCCACGCCTCAGTTGGCCCTTGAAAAATATTCTTTAATAAATCCACGCCTCAGTTGGCCCTTGAAAAATATTCTTTAATAAATCCACGCCTCAGTTGGCCCTTGAAAAATATTCTTTAATAAATCCACGCCTCAGTTGGCCCTTGAAAAATATTCTTTAATAAATCCACGCCTCAGTTGGCCCTTGAAAAATATTCTTTAATAAATCCACGCCTCAGTTGGCCCTTGAAAAATATTCTTTAATAAATCCACGCCTCAGTTGGCCCTTGAAAAATATTCTTTAATAAATCCACGCCTCAGTTGGCCCTTGAAAAATATTCTTTAATAAATCCACGCCTCAGTTGGCCCTTGAAAAATATTCTTTAATAAATCCACGCCTCAGTTGGCCCTTGAAAAATATTCTTTAATAAATCCACGCCTCAGTTGGCCCTTGAAAAATATTCTTTAATAAATCCACGCCTCAGTTGGCCCTTGAAAAATATTCTTTAATAAATCCACGCCTCAGTTGGCCCTTGAAAAATATTCTTTAATAAATCCACGCCTCAGTTGGCCCTTGAAAAATATTCTCAGTTGGCCCTTGAAAAAATATTCTTTAATAAATCCACGCCTCAGTTGGCCCTTGAAAAATATTCTTTAATAAATCCACGCCTCAGTTGGCCCTTGAAAAATATTCTTTAATAAATCCACGCCTCAGTTGGCCCTTGAAAAATATTCTTTAATAAATCCACGCCTCAGTTGGCCCTTGAAAATACGCCTCAGTTGGCCCTTGAAAAATATTCTTTAATAAATCCACGCCTCAGTTGGCCCTTGAAAAATATTCTTTAATAAATCCACGCCTCATAATAAAAACAAAATAAATAACTATACGACCTTGAACGTTTTTTCCAATTTTCCACAACTCTTTCTGGCCGTAGGCATTTCTGGGGATTCTTGTCTTTTTAGTCTTTCTTCTTTGTTTTGTTTAACAATTTATCATTTTATGTATCACAAGTGTCAACATTTCTGTTTTCTTTTTCATTGTTTTGATACCACTCAACAACAACACACAACAACACCTACAACAAGAAAAGTAAACAAACGAACAAGTGTTATATTTTTTAAATAAAAATAACATTGTCTTGTTTGCTTTGCTCTTTTTAGAATTTATTAGTATTTTCTTTTTTTTTTTTTTTTTTTTTTTTTTTTTTTTTGGCAAAGAAATACTAAAAACCTACAAAGAGGTTGTCAAATACTGCCAAAAAGAATTTACTCTTATTTGTTTGAAATAAAATTAATATTTTTTTTATCATAGCCAGACATAGAATAAACCAGTTAAAATGTGAAAACAAATGCCAAATAACAATCTTAACTCCAAAGATAGCTATTTTTCTTTTATACATTTCCCACAAATTATCTCTACGATTAAATCCATATTTTCTATAATTGAAATGTTGTAATTTAAAATAAAATATTTAAATTTAAC
Organism: Musca vetustissima; assembly: GCF_032173495.1. Classification (NCBI taxonomy): domain Eukaryota; kingdom Metazoa; phylum Arthropoda; class Insecta; order Diptera; family Muscidae; genus Musca; species Musca vetustissima. The sequence goes on along the minus strand of NW_026884486.1, from coordinate 12,391 downwards.
CTTATAACCAATTTGAACACAAATCGACAAACAAAACTTTAAATTGTTATTGATAAGTAAAAGAACAGATAATTAATTTCCTTTTTTTATTGTCTATATCTTATTTTCAAAGCATACAGTTATGAGGAATAGAAATCAATATTGTTAAAAGGAAAAGTAATGATAGAATAGCAATCTGGGAAAACTTCCAGATAAAAATTGTTTTCATTGAAAATTTGAATTTTGTTAGCATTCCAAAAAAATCTTTATACCCTAACCATGCGGCATGCTGCGGCAGTCAGAAGAATCAACTAAAAAGAATGAAATATGTGAAGGAATAGCGGACAGTGGTTTAAGATGTTTATTAAGAAAAATTCATTTTTTTTTTAACTTGATATTAAAAAAAATCATTTTTTTAGAAGACTAGACGCGTGGGTGATTTAAACCATTTTTACAAGGAAAAACACAGGGCGTGGATTTTTTAAGAACTGTTTTCTTCAAAGACGACAAAGTGCGGATTTTTAAAGAATATTTGTTAGAGTACTTTTCGAGGACTAACACAAAGCCTGCATTTTTATACCCTACACAACAATGTTGTCAGGGTATTAAAACTTTGTGCAGCCCCAATAGTTTGTACCGCCGCGAAATATTGGTCCTGGACCCACCTTTAAGTATACCGATCGTCATATCTCGAATAGCTGCGTCGATCTAGACATGTATGTCCGTCCGTCCATTATAATTTGTAAATACGATACAGGCCACAGTTATGAACCAATCTTCACGAAATTTTGCATGTAGGATGTGTTCTGGTCAATGAAGGCCAACGCCTATAATTTTCGGTGATGATCAGATAATAATTTTGGGATAAAGTGGATCGAAAACTTAATTTATTGTTTTCTTTCGAGTCGATATATAGGCCACAATTATAAGACGAACATCACAACCCAACCCACGGGGAGTGGAATACTAGATATATACGGAAAATATGTCAGTGTAAGGAAGTGCTGTTAATCTCTAATCGGGCAAAACGGTGCAAATATTACGAAATATTGCCCAGACCCGGAATAAAAATCCGCAGAAAGTTAGAATCCCGTGGTATTTTTATAGGGTATCATATGGTCGGCCCCGTCCGACTATACTGCTTGGTTTAATGAGTATATTTAAGGGTCTATGCAAGGCCTAGATTTTTTTGAGGAATATTTATAAGCAACAATACAAAACAAATATTTTGAAAACAATATTTTTCAAGGAACCACACAAGGCGTGGATTTTTTAAATTATTTTTTCAAGGACCCACACAAGACGTGGGATTTTTAAACAATATTTTTTCAGGGACCCACAGAAGCAAGGGTTTTTTTGAAACAATATTTTTTCAAGGAACCACAACAGGTGTGGATTTTTTAAACCCTATTTTTTGGAATTTTTAAACAATATTTTTTCAAGGACCCACGCAAGGCCTGGAATTTTTGAACAAGATTTTTTCACGGACTTACAGAAGGCGTGGATCTTGTAAAGAATACTCTTTTAAGGATCCAAATAAGGCGTGGATCTTTTAAACATTATTTTTTCAAGGACTCACACAAGGCCTGGATCTTTTAACGAATACACTTTCAAGGATCCAAACAAGGCGTGGATCTTTTAAAAAATACTTTTTCAAGGACTCACACAAAGCGTGGATCTCTTAAGAAGACTCTTTCAAGGATCCAAACAAGGCGTGGATCTTTTAAACAATATTTTTTCAAGGACCTACAAAAATCGTGGATTTTTTAAACAATATTTTTTGTGGGAACAACATAAGGCGTGGATTTAAAAAAAAAATCAAGGAACAACATAAGGTGTAGATTTTTTAAAGAATATCTTTCAAGGACCCACACAAGGCGTGGTTCTTTTAAAGAATACTTTTTAAAGGACCCACATAAATCGTGTTTTTTAATGAATATTTTCTTAAGGACCCACACAAGGCGTGGATCTTTTAAAGAATACTTTTTCAAGGACCCACACAAATCGTGTTTTTCAATGAATATTTTCTTAAGGACCCACACAAGGCGTGGATCTTTTAAAGAATACTTTTTCAAGGACCCACACAAATCGTGTTTTTTAAAGAATATTTTTTCAAGGACCCACACAAATCGTGTTTTTTAAAGAATATTTTTTTCAAGGACCCACACAAATCGGGGTTTTTAAAGAATATTTTTTAAGGCATTAACATTTCGTGTTGATGCCACTGTTCATCAATATCTGAATTGATTGTCTTAGAGAACAGATGGTTGGTTTCCATTTCCCCTTGTCAGTACATGCAGTGCATATTTTATCTACTACTTCTTGGAATTCAACTCCATGAAAACTGTATACAAATGATAACTTAAATTGTAGGAAACTTACCAACATTTTTTGGGAAGAAGTTATTAAAAGTTTTAGTATAACCTTATTTTTTTTTTGGTTCTCTGCGAATTTTATTCGAAAGTAGATCTTAAGAACAAAATATATTTCGATATAAATGCAAAAATAAAAAACAATTTTAAATCGGAATATGTATATGTGAGCAGCTAATTTTTATTAGTACCTGAAAGTGTTTATGTTTTTTCTTAAAGAATCATTCCTATGTCGATGCAATTAGTATCCAATGTTGCTGCATAACTAGCTTTAAGCTTATAACGTTATACCTTAATTTATTTTTTAGTGTAGTGATGACGTCTATAATAAGCCAAGCCTCTATTGAAGATTTAACTCCCAAGATATTTCCAAAGGCAAACAAGTTATATAATAACATCTCTTAAAAATTGTTCATTCCTAAGCCTCAAGCTCAGCTTCCTCAAGTGGTAGAATCTGTCAGATTCGTCATAATATTTCCAGCCACTTTGAATCATTTTCAACTTATCCTTGCATCCCGTTGTGTGCTTCTCTTTGGCGTTGCAGTTGTTGTCTCCAAAAAGTTATTTCAACTATTTTCATTTTTCTTTTCCTGCATCAGGAGCAGTTTTCTTTTAGTTGCATTCTTTTCAAATTCATTTAACTTTGGATGTTTGCTGTTGTTCTTGCAACACCACTAATCTCAACTGAAAAAATGTTACAACGTTAACAAGGAGAGCGAACGAGCTGGACTTTCTCATGGCAACCAATGTATATTTGCATGAGGGAGTCCTTATTATCGTTGCAATAAAATCATTATTGTTATTAAAGTGAAATTCAATTTGAACTTGCTGATAACAGTCCAAACAGGACCTTGTCATTCTAAGAAGTTGTAGACATTTGATGTTGTTTTTTAAAGTCGTTGAATAAAAAAGAAATTTTAAATTATGGGAGGGAATGGTGTCATAAAAGATGACCGATATTTAATTTAATCAAAATTTGCATTTTTTTTCAAACACTCATTGCAGCCAAATTAAGTGAGGCAGGACGATAAAAAGTAATAAGTGAAAGTTAAAAAAATAAATTTTGTAGAATATTTTTTTTAAGAAACCCGCAAGGCGTAGACTTTTTTAAAAGAATATTTTTAAAGCCGTAGATTTTTTTAAAAAATATTTTTAGAAGGTATTAACAAGGCATAAATTTTTTGAGAAACATTTTTTCAAGGTTTTAATAAGGCGTAGATTGTTTAAAAGATATTTTCAAGGTATTAACAAGACGTAAATTGTTAATACCCTACACAACTATGTTGTCAACTGAATGATATCGGTACCCGCGATCAATAAGGTTTTTTACGTTTCGGATGATATAAAATCTTCTTCGTGAAAATCCATCTACTTGAACGGCGGGAACTGGCCTTCCAAAAACACGAAATTTGGCAAAAAATGTTTTTGAAAATATCGCGGATTTACTTGCGTTTTCTGTGTATCATTTCCGCTTCAATAAATGACCTCATACGGATTTTGATCTTTTTCGAAAAGAGAACTTTAAAAACTTCAGCCGAAAGAGAGATGTACCCAATTTATCTCAAAAATAGATTGTGCTGGCACATCCATGGTTCTTAATGGACCACATTGAAATGGTATAGATCGATGTATTTTTTTAGGGTGCACACCGAAATCGGATGCGCGTTAATGGCATATGGAGTTTTCGGAAATTATTCGCGTTTTATGATTTTTTGGGTACTTCAATGTAACGTGCGGCACATCTTAGCCGTCAAATGAAATTTCGCAAAATATATATGGATTGGAAGATAAACTTCAGTACTTCCTGGAAACCGCATGCGCATCAAATGATTTTGAGAATTACGCGATTTAGACGCAATTAAAATGTATATTTCATAATATTATTTTATTTTAAGATTTACTCCTATTTATAGAAGCCTGAGATTTATCGGAAGGGTCTTGATATAATCCGCAAGGCGTATACTTATACACAAAAAGTGATTATTATTATATTTGTAAATTTTTCGGCGAAATTCGGGTAAAATAGCAGAATAACCCCAACATTTTTTTTCCTGAAATTTCTTGTATAAAATTAAAAAAATAAATATGATGACATTATTTTTTCGAACCAAAAACAAATATTTTTCCTCAATATCTTGTTTTGCTGTCGCTTTGATTTAGAAACGGCTACACGGACTTGTGTGATTTTGATATCATTTGATTCATCATGGTGTTTAGATTATGTAGATATTTTTAAATTATTTTTTAGGTGTGTGTATGTCATTAATATATTGAAAATATTGAAATAATCTGCTATATATTTTTTATTTTTCTCATATTTCGCGAAGATGTGCAACTTTATCGCGATTATTATAATATATTCATATTCTTATTTTACGGAGGAAGATATATATCAACGTTTTTGGTCAATATAATAAACGGCGTAATTTTAAGATTTTTTTCTTATGCCCAAAATTAAAACCTCGATAACTTTTGCGCGCATCAACCAAAAATTTGATCGCGAACGGTTTCGGAGTCAGAACATTTTTCTCTATATGTGTACCAAAAATCATTGATGTGCCACAAAAACAAAAAAGCTGATTTTTGGAAAATGGGATATTAAAAAATTGGCAATATTGCCCATATATAAAATAGAAAAAAATTTGTTTGTTTGTTTGTTTGTATGTTACCGATAGACGCCAAAACCGCTGAACAGATCTTAATGAGATTTACACTATATGTCGGGGCATGCCCTGAAAGTAACATAGGCTATATAAACTTTTAAAATTCCGCGTGGATGCGGAGTTATAGCATCAATAGTAAGCATACCTCAACATTTCTGAACATGTAATATGCGTTTATCTTAAGAACGGTTACAGATACCGTTTTCAAAATTTGCCTGAATAACGAATGCGTGAATACACACCATCCATACAAAAATGAGCATGGTACGATCAACAGAAAATGCACTTTTTACTGCATTTTAAAAATCAGCATATTGAAAATTTAAAATATTTTGTTTGTAGACTCTAAAAATGCTGAAAAGATTTTTTTGAGATTTTCACAGAACGTCATAACATGCCTTGGGAATAACATATGCTTTATAAACTTCTAAGATTTCCCGAGGATGCGGTGTTATAGCATCGAACGAAATCATAACACAAACATTATTGTTACAGCTACCGACTTCAAACTATTGGTGAGTAACGTGAGTGTAAATACGCATCATCCACACAACATGACCGCGGACAAGGGAAAATGCACACCTCATTGCATTTAAAACTATACGTAGAAAATAGAAAACATATTGTATTTTATTAAAATGTTCATAGTAAGTCAAGCGATCCCATGGAAGTAACATAGGTAGATAAATCTGAGGAGTAATAGCATGCAAAGTATTCATTAATCTGAAAGAATGTACATATGTAGAACATTTTCTATGGGTATATCTTAAGGTAGCGGCTTGAAAATATGGTTGAGTAACATGGATACAAATACTCATCATCCGATGAGGATATATCTTCGAACGATGAGGATATATTTTGAAATACATACATATGTATGTATGTATATTGAAATACGAATTGTGCAAAATTGAAAAAAATAAGTTGACATTATAATTTTCCATTTTTGTCAGTTTTTCACATATTTTGAACAAAATCAAAAAAAAGTTACTTGGATTTCTAAAAAAAAAACATTGAAGTGAGTAGTGTGCATTTTAATTATAAATTGTTTTATCATCTGGAAAAAGTCACAGACTTGGATAGGATAAATTCAGATACATCTTACATCTTTTTTACATACATCTTTTTTAAAAAATACCATTTTGTGGGGGAGGTAACAGATGGAGGTGATCGATTGTGTAAAATTAATAAAAATTATTGACATTAAAATTTTTGAATTGTTGTTACTTTGAGAAAAAAATTGTGTTTCAAGAAAACAAAAAATACCACCATTACAGAAAACAGCGAATTTTTTAATAACTGCTATACAACTACTACAACATGGACATTTCACAGTTTTTTGAAGAGTTAATGCGAGCTTATAAAAATGCCAGGGTTTACCTTATTTTGAAATTAAATTTAGTAAATATTGCAGCTGCATATTGGATGCTTACTAATTGATCATATCTAAATTTTAATTTTATAACTTCAGCAGGGGCAGCGAAGCGCCACAGGTCCCGCTAGTAATATATATTTTTCAAATCCAATAGACCACAAAAGCTATTTATGCGGCCGCTCTAAATGTCACAATTATGACCCTTACATCACAAGATTTTACACGGAAAAAGGAATCGAATCAAGAGAAAAATTACACTTTTCATCCGCACAATATTTAGCGGAAAAACTGCAAATTTTCCATTCTACGGCGGTTATATTTACGCTAGAAGGTCCTCGTGACCTCATATATGACAATTTTGTTTTTTAACATATCCACCGAGTGAAAATTTTGATCTTTCGCTCATCAAAATATTGGCTTATCTAAAAAAATTAAAAGCTAATGTGACTTTGTATACGAAGAAGTATAGCATATTTGGTATTTTAATAGATGGATATCAGTCTTTTATATTAAAAGTCTTCTTATGTTTGATTTGAAAACAATCCAAATATTTACCTTTAAAAATAATATGTTGTGTTGGCAACAACTTTAATCAATGTAATTTCAAATTGAATTTTTTGATGATGTTGTTCCATTTATTGAAGTTTTGAAGCTATCAAAAAGTTTTGCTGCGTAAAGATTTCTTTATGGAGCTTAAGGAAGATTTGGTATTCTAATATATATAAATTTTCAGTTCATTACGGGGCGGAAAAATTGTAGGGATGAATAAACAATGGGGAAACCAAAGAGGTACAATTATAGTTGTTGTTATGTTTTTCAGTCATTATTCTTGGCTAGTATCAAATATTTTCAGTAGTATTATGCACCACTGCAAATCTTAATTGAGGGGTGGAAATATGCTTCGAAAATATACAACTTGTTGTTCTTCTATTTTTATACCCTTCACCACACTGTGGTACAGGGTATTATGTCTTTGTGCATATGTTTGTAACAGGCAAAAGGAAACGATATAGACACATGGGTCCTTTTGAGAAAATGCATGTCCGTCCGTCCGTCGGTCCATCCGTCCATATATTTTTTTAACAAAGTACAGGTCGTATTTTTGATCAGATTTGGATGAAATTTGGCACAGGTCACTTAATTGGCCCAAGGACGAACCCTATTGAAATTGGATAGAATCGGTTCAGATTTAAATATATCCGATTTAATGTAAATGGTGCACCAAAGTCCCTATATATCTTTCGATTTGCACGAAATTTGGCACAGCGTAATGGATAAGGTCTAGCATAATGTGTGCAAAGTTTCGTGAAAATCGGTTCAGGTTTATATATAGCTCCCATATATATCTTCGTCCGATTTTAGGTAAATATTCCACTAAAGTCCCTGGAAATCTTTTGATTTGCACCAATTTTAGCATAGCGTATTGAATTAAATCTAGAAAGATGTGTGTTGAATTTCGGAAAAATCGGTTCAGATTTAAATATAGATTTTAGGTAAATAGTGCACCCACGTTCCTATATATCCTTCGATTAGCACGAAATTTGGCACAGGTTACTGAATTAAGTCTAGAACGTGGTGTGTTAAATTTCATGAAAATGGGTTCAGATTTAGATATAGCTCCCATATATATTTTCGTCCTATTTTAGCTATATATCCTTCAATTTGCACGAAATTGGGCATAGCGTACTGAATTAAGTCTACAAAGGTCCTATTTTAGGTAAATGGTGCACCAAAATCCCTATATATACTTCGATTTGTACGAAATTTGGTATAGGGTACTGACTTAAGTCTAGAAATATATGTGTACAATTTCGTGATTATCGGTTCAGATTTAAATATAGCTCCCATATATATTTTCGTCCGATTTTTGGTAAAAAGTGCACCAAAGTCTCTATATATCCTACGATTTGCACGAAATTTGGTTTTATAAGTAAATGTAGAACTCAAAATGTATCCGAATGCACAAAACATACTGAAATAAGTGTAACCTAACATGTGACAAGTTTCGATGAAATCGGTTTAGATTTCGATATTTTGCTTTAAATTTATTTACAAAATTTTGTCCCAGTGTAAAAAGCAACTCTATATCTGATCAAAATTTAGTATAGGTTGCAGAATTACATGTTTAATTTCATTCGTTATGTTGAATACACCCAAAGTGGTGAAGGGTATCATATAGTCGGTCCCGTTCAACATTACTGCTTTCCTTACTGGTTTCTGTTGTTTTCTTCTTTTGCTACAAAAATCTATTAGAACTTGGAAATGCTATAATTTAATTGAAAGCATTGTTGAATACAATGAATATAAAATTTATGTTCCAAACTACTCTACCCTCCCACCCCCTAATCGTATAGATGGTTTCGTTGGTATTTTGTTTCTTTTAACTTATTGAAGATGACGATGATGAGGGCAAATGGAACTCTCGATGAGCTGATATTCCAATGTGATTGTTAATATTTTTCTTTTCGTAGAAAAAATGTTATTTAGTGTTCAAAAGAAATTAACACATTCATTGCTTTTTTCGATTTTATGCTTTGAATTTGCAATGTTAATAATTTGTTTGGAAAACATTTTTATAAGGTTTTTTTTTCAAATGGAAAAAATACAGTGATCTTACTGTTTTTGGAAAATAATTGAAAAACATATTTAAAATCTTGATTCACCTAACAATGAGCAATATTTTGTTGTTTGTAACAAAATAAATGTTGAAGCTAAGATATAGGCATATTATATTAAACTTACAGTCATTAAAAAACATGGAAGGAAATCGGAGGGAAATATATGTGGAAGCTATATGAATTCGTAACCGTCTCTAGCAAATCCTAAAACATGCTGTGCAAAATTTCGTGCCAATCGAAAAATCGTTTTGTCTTTAGTTCAGCATTTACCAAATGTAAACAGATACTGATAACTTGTGGTAGGAAGATTGACACACCATGAGTACTTGAAAAATCTTATTATAAAGAATTCGTTTAAAAAGATGCTCACACTTCACAATGAGAATATAAAATTTTCTACTCAATGGGAATCTAAAATTTTCAATTGCAGACAGTTGGGTTGAAACCCTTGCTCAAATTACCCAAAATTTTATAATTTGGAATAAAGCATTATATGGAGCTACCGTAACAATTGTACCGGTATATTATATTTTCAATACCATCTTAGAGGTAGTAGCATTTTCAAAACTTTATCTTAAGTATTGTGATTTCTATCGTGATTGCAACAGGCAGACAACCGGAAAATTATAATTGTTTAACAAATTCCAAATAAAAATTATTTTCTTTCAATTTACTTCACAATTTAAACACTTCTTACCTCTTACGCAAGGAATTTATTGCCATGATATGTTTTTCTTTGTTCACCGTTTATTTTCAATCCATCTAATCCTCAGTTGCCGTATCCATTCCTCTTACAGCCTTTCCTATAAAATGTAACCTCTCTGCTATTCGAAATAGAAACAGACAATCAGACTTAAGTTAGTGCTGGTTCGTGTTCTGTGTATGTGTTCCTGTACTCATACTTACGTACTTGTTTTTTTCCTTTACCAGAGATCCTTAAAGCCAGAACGCAGTAATTTGAAATAACTTAGCTTTGTAAATATTTTTCCATATATATGAAAAAAGAAACATATTATAAAATATAGAAAATGTAAAGAATAAAATGAGCAAATGTTTATATTTCTGTGTACAAGGATATGTTTGTTATTATCCTTGATATATTGTTGTTGTTTATACATGGTTTCAATGTGTTCAACTGCTTATACTTATAATACAGAGTTAAAGAAATAACTCAGTTTATTTGATAATGTCTGAGAGAAAAATCAAATAAAAGCAATATATTAGGGGTAAGAAAGATTCTAAGTAAGTTCAGGACACGGGATATGAACTATCTAATATTTACTATGTTTGAAATGTTTTGCCAATAGGTTTCGGTAATTCTAATTTACATAAAAGCCACTTTGATTTTAATTCAGTACGCTTTGCAAAATTTTGTCTCAATCAGAAAAATAATTGGAGGTTGGTCCATCATTCACATAAAATCGAACGAAACTATATATGGAACCTATATTTAAATCTTAATCGATTTTCTCCAATTTCAATAGAGTTCGTCCTTAGGCCAAATCAGCTGTATTAATTTTCATCTCATTCGGATTATAAATGCGACCTGTACATTGTTTACAATTTAACATGGACACACGGACGGACGATTGGACGCACATGCATAAATTGACTTAGAAAGTGATTCTATGCATATTCTCAAAAGCTACCATGTGTCTACCTCGTTTACCTTTGCGTGTTACAAACATATATATTTTCGTTCGATTTAATGTAAATGGTGCACTAAAGTCACTATATATTTTTTGATTAGGACGAAAATTTACATAGCCTACTGAATTAAGCCTAGAATGATGTGTACTAAGTTTCGTGAAAATTGGTTCAGGTTTGGATATAGCTCCCATTTAGATTTTCGTCCACCGTAATGTAAATGGTATACAAAAGTCCCTATATATTTTTCGACTTGGACGAAATTTGGCACAGCGCACTGAATAGAGCCTAGCGTACTGAATTGAGTCTAAACCAAAGACCCAAAGTTTTTCCGATTGGCACAAATTTTGTTCATTGTTCCGAAATTAATAAAAATTAATCTCTGCAAATTTCTTTGAAATCGATTCAGATTTATATATATATATATATATATACATACATATATTCGTCCGGTTTTAGGCAAATGGTGCACCAAACTCCTATGTTTGTCCGATTGACACGAAATTTTGCACATCGTATCAAATGAAGACTAGAATGACGTTATTGCATGTTTATACCCTTCCCACACTGTGGTACAGGGTATTATGTCGTTGTGCATATGTTTGTAATAGGCAAAAGGAAACGAGATAGACCCATGGTTCCTTTCGAGAATATGCATAGAATCACTTTCTGAGTCGATTTATTTATGTCCGTCCGTCTGTTGATGTTAAAATGTAATCAAAGTATAGGTCGCATTTATCATCCGATTTGGATGAAATTTGCCACAAATCGTTTATTTGGCCCAAGAACGAACGAAAATCGGTTCAGATTTAGATATAGCTCCCATATATAATTTCGTCCGATTTTTGGTAAATGGTGCACCGAGGAGCCTACGTCTGTTCCCTATACAAGAGATAAAATTGGGGACTGCGCTCTGTGCTGCAGCATACCAAACGGTATATGCCAAATTAGGTCCAGATTTGCATATAACTCCACATACATTACTTTGCTCTATTTCATACAAATGGTATACAAAAGAATCCGATTGACAATTTTTCAGAGATTTCAGAATGGTATTTGCATGGGTTTTTAAATGGTTCATATATCTATCTATTCCATTTCAATGGTCCTCTAAAAATTATATGTCTGTTCTATCTATAGGATATTATATATATATTAGCATCTCTTGTATGGATCCAAAGAGGTGAAGGGTACTATATAGTCGGACGGAGCTGACTGTATGATACCCTTCACTTTGAACTTTTGAACTTTCCTTACTGTTTTTTCTGTGATTAATAGAAAGCAGGGATTTTTAAAGAATAGATTTTCTGCGACCAATATAAGGCATGAATGTATTAAAGAATATTTTTTCAAGACCCAATACAAGGCGTGGATTTACTAAAGTATATTTTTTTAGGCGTGGATTTATAAAATAATAGTTTTTCGAGGACCAGTACAAAGCGTGGAATTTTTGAATTTTAGTTAGTAGGAACATTTAGGGATTGTGGCGTATGTGCAATATTGCATCGAATATCCAAATCGCTTATACATCACATAGTACAAATGGCATACATTTTCAACTAAATCCCTTAACTAATATGATTTCTTCAAACTTTTAATGGTATTTATATGTAGAATTAAATGTGTCATTTATCTTTTGCGGTAAAACATTTCACATCCTACCAAAAAAAAAAAAAAAAAACATCATGGGATTAATAAATAATTTGCGTGTAGGTCACCATAAACAAATCATAAACT